>NC_081215.1:18120273-18420273 GCF_902713425.1 Acipenser ruthenus
CATGTCAATGAAACTGACAGTCTTGCACTTTTCAAAATATCCATCCTATATTTCAAAATAATAATAATAATAATAATTAGACTCTACCTGATTGGATCTTGATACTGGACCTTTATTTTGATTTGACATTCATCTACGTTTGTTCGCGGTGGGAAAAAAAATCACAATGGTCTTTTTAAATATTTCAGACCATCAACAAAATAGTCTGTATAGTGTTGAAAGATGTTTTGTTTTCATTTTTACTGCACTGGTCTCCATTTTTTTTTTAAATCCACAGCGTTTCATTTCCAGCTCTGTCAGCTCAGTACTGTTGACAGGCACAGGCGCCAACACAAATTGTATTTTTATGCAACAAAATTGGCTTTTTAAAGGTATGTAGAAAACACAAGTTGCATAATTGCTTCAACTTTAGGGCTGAAAAAAAAAAAAAGTCTGCCTTGCAAGTATAAACAGACAATGTCTTGGGAGTTACCCCTTAATTAATTTGGTGTGTTCAATGCTTGCAATATGTAGGGTAAGAATAGTTTTCGTAACATGAGAAAAGTCTTGATCATTTTCGTAGTGCAGTGATTCTCGTAGATCTGTATTCCATGTCTCAATTCATGGGTTACAGACTGGTTTGGCATTCTTGGCCATCAGTAGCAATTACTTCCCAAATGTATCCAATTCCTGCCGTGTTGTATATTAATACTTAAGTAAGATTAATAGATTTTCTTTTGAGATCATTGCATGCTAATTTCCACAAAGGCTCCTTCCCGATTCTTGGGTAGGAAAGAATGTAATATTGGTGCCAGCTCGACCGTTCAGCAAATACACATGTATTGCTTTAGAACTGAAACAGGTGAAGCCATTTAACTATTTAAGTTGGGCCCATGTTTTTAAATAACTGCTTTGTGAATGTCAACTGTGTCGGTGATTTCAAAGCACTCAATCCTAACATATTAAAATATGTGAACTATATTGGTCATCCAAAAAAAAAAGTTCATTTTGTAAATTGAATGTTCTAAGTTTTAATAATTTGTTCTTTTTTTAATATGCTGGCATCTGTGTTTAATTTTTATTAATCCAAAGTCTGTTCTTGTATGATCCCAACTATTGAACTCGCCAAAACCCCAAACCACATAAAACAGTCTTAACTCTCCCTCTGTCAATTAACTATTTAGCTTGTTTAAAAAAAATAAATAAATAAACTCTACACATGGCTGTTATATAATCGAGAAAGTGGTGAAAAATGTATTTCAAGGCATGTTGCTGTGTTAGTCATTAGCTGAGTTTTGAATTCTATCAGAAACCGTATTGGATTTGTTGTTTGAAAGACCTGGCTTGAGCTTGTAGTAGTGTAGCAGTCAGACGCCTGTGCTGTCGAGGGTGTGGGTTTTATCCAGCACTGCTGTTGACTCCACCTACATACAATAATACACCACTTTGGAGACCATGTTCAAGCAGACTTCCCCATTATGATATTAACTGTACTAATGTTTTAGATGAGGATTTTAATTGGCTTCGCAATGGGTTAGCTTCTTAAAATAATTTGAGAAAGATCAAGTTAAAGATCAGTAATGTGTTATGATCACTGAATAACTGCAGCACATGAAGTGTGTGTGTGTGTGTGTGGGGGGGAGGGGGGTTTCATATAAAATACCACAACATAAAGTTTAGATGAGCAGATTGCGAAATAAACACAGGCTCTACAGCAGGCAGGGATTTAGTGTCCACATGCACAGAACAATGTTTACTTGTTATAACCGCATCAGAAAGCCCTTGACAGTTGCAATATTTATTTTACAGCGTTACTTGATTTGCATTGAAATCAGGGCATCTTCAGGAGTTGTATAGTCAGGAAGGGGAGCCAAACTGCGCTGGCAGGAGTCTGTCTCTGCCTTTCCTTCTTTGGGGGGCAGGGGCGGGGGGGGGGGGGGGGGGCGGTGGGTTAACTCTCACCATGCCATGCCACATTTAGTTTCTTTCATTTTTCTCCCCAACCCACCGCTGAACACAAACAAGTCGAATTCCTTCTTTGCTCCTGCTGGCTGTGCGTCCAACCTCCACTCCAGACAAACCTCCTCTGACAAGACAAAATAAAACCTAAACTAAAAGAAAGACATTGCTGTGACCATGCTTTCTGTCCACATGAACCAGCACCCCACAGCAGAACACTCACGGCAACGGGAGCACAGCACTCCCACCCCCTCTCTTTGTCCTGCAGCTGGACCCCTCCGCTATGGTCTGGTGGCCGAGCTCTCCTTGGGCAGCGTGCTCCTACTGGGAAGACCGTCGGTGGAGGTGGGATCCTTAAAATTTCACCACCCCACTTTTACAACCACACCAGCGCCCTCCTAGACCTGCACACCCTTTTTGCCCACCTGAGCTGGTCAGCCGGCTGTCTCAGGCCGACGAGGCATACCGGGGGAGCAGCTGCTCCTTGAGGCATCTTTAACTGCATGAGCCACCCCTCTCCTCTCCATTTAAGGTGTCCTCTTCTCCGAGTCCCGGCTGCCTCTTGCTATGCAGAGGGGTAGTCACTGCATTCCCTAACCACTGCAAGACTCCCCACCGGTAAGCTATTAGAATACGGAGACAGAAATGTTTCTAAAATTGTCCTCATTGCCCCGTTTCCCTCTGCATATTCCACCAAGCCGATCCACAACACCTGATCCTGCCGACTACGCCAAATGTTGCTCCCGCGAGGGGCACTCGTTCTTTTCGATCGGAGTGGGATCAGTCAGGCAGAATAGAAGGAAATAAACTTAGACCACAACAATGTGCAGGGCAGTGAACATCGTTTTATTAAATACAGGTGGTTAACTATATTTAACAAATAGGACAAGTCTAGAATACACAGTCACGGCATGTGGTTTGTACTGTTCAATAAAAAACAATACATACAATTATAATTAAAAACAAAGTGCAATGCTGCTCAACGCAATCGCGGAGACGGGGCTGACTAAAAACAACAATAAAACCAATACCCGTCTCCAGTACTCCTGTAAAACCCCAATTCCTTTAAAATACTCATTTCTAAAACAGTTAGAAACATACACACACACGGAGGGAGACAGGAAACACAGCAGGAGCCTCGCTCTAAATGTCGGCGGCTGTTTCTTTCATTTTTCTCCCCAACCCACCGCCGAACACAAACCAGACGAATCCCTTCTCTGCTCCTGCTGGCTGTGTGTCCAACCTCCACTCCAGACAAACCCGGGTTCACATCACAACGACAAAATCCAATCTTTTGAATGGGTGAAATCAGGAACTTTTATACCAGGTGCTCAGCTTCTTTCAAATTTATTCAATTAGCACCTATGGGGGCTGAGAACAGGCGAGCATCAACGTGCCAGTGAGATCTGTGCAAATCTACAAGAAGTAATGTGCCAAAATTAAACGTGCTCATAAACGTGTTAACTGTAACATAAAACAAACTAACTAACATTAAATCAAATGTGACCAATCAAAATGTGAATATACTACAATAACAAAATCAAACATGCCTAAATAAAGTGACGTGGGTCACCCCGTTACAGTGAGGTTAATGTTTTTGATGTTGTAAACATTTGAAATGTCATACATAATTATGCTGAGATGTGAAGTAAATGGTAACGTGATAAATATTTACAGTGCAGACTGTTTTGGATTATTTATAATAACTTTGCTGAATAGAAAGGGAATATGTGTGTTTCTGAAGAGATTCCCAAATACTATTTTTTGATTCTGTGCATCCAAAGACTTGTAATTAAAAGTTTTATGAATTACTGTTTGGTATTCTGTCCTAAATGAGCAGTTTATTGTCAGTCCTAAACTGTTGACATCAATTAGAGACGTGCTCAAATTTGTTGGTACCCTTACAGCTCATTGAAATAATGCTTCATTCCTCCTGAAAAGTGATGAAATTAAAAGCTATTTTATCATGTATACTTGCATGCACTTTGGTATGTCATAGAATAAAGCAAAGAAGCTGTGAAAAAGAGATGAATTATTGCTTATTCTACAAAGATATTCTAAAATGACCTGGACACATTTGTTGGTACCCCTTAGAAAAAATAATAAATAATTGGATTATAGTGATATTTCAAACTAATTAGTTTCTTTAATTAGTATCACACATGTCTTCAATCTTGTAATCAGTCATTCAGCCTATTTAAATGGAGAAAAGTAGTCACTGTGCTGTTTGGTATCATTGTGTGCACCACACTGAACATGGACCAGAGAAAGCAAAGGAGAGAGTTGTCTGAGGAGATCAGAAAGAAAATAATAGACAAGCACGGTAAAGGTAAAGGCTACAAGACCATCTCCAAGCAGCTTGATGTTCCTGTGACAACAGTTGCAAATATTATTAAGAAGTTTAAGGTTTCCAAACCATGTCTAACAAACCGTAATGCAGCTACGCCTGGTTCAAAGTTCTGTTTCTCTTTGTATGTGAATCGGTTGTGGTGATTGTAGGTTTGTGTCAAAGTTGTTACATTGGCATCCAGCGAAATAAGATATAAAACATTACAGAAACGCATAGGGAACACAGAAAGGCATGACTTAGTTTTGAGAATTGTGGAAAATGGTCAGGAAACTCACAGTGACTCTGCCGCATAAATTTAAAATGGGGCTTTTTTATTGTTCAGGTGCAGGGTGATAATACTGGATAGCATGGAATTTAGTTTTATCTGTGCTTATTTCAAGGCAAAAAAAAAGCATTGAAATGTTTTTTCTAGTTTATTTATTATTCATTTTTACCCCCAGAAACTTTGTGTTTGAGACACCGGGCATTCTGATTTCTGAATCTGGATGTGAAACTGATTGATTCAGTAACTGGAGAGCAATGTGGGCAGACAACTTTGAAAATGAAAAGTTGTGGAGGGGGTTGGGGAGTCGCTGGGAGCAGGCCAGGAGTTGAAGACTGCAGTGCGGGCAGGCCAGTGAAGAGCAGAGCAGGCACAGAGAGCTCAGCTTTCCCACTCCGAGACTGCTCTACCAGCCAGATGCGCACGGAATGCCAATGAAAGCCACATTAAACATAACATTTAAAAACGTTTTCATTTATTTCAAAGAAAGTAAAAGAAAACAAAACAGCTGTTTCAAACCCATGTTAAAATCCTTTTTTCATTTGGAAGTTTCCCATGAGTGAGAAGTGTTGGTCCTTATGTACTCTAAGCATAGTCTAAAGCCTCTGTAAAGAGTGAATTTAAGCACTCAAAGGCAATGATTTATTGATATGGTTCTTGTATCACTGTTTAAATCAGGACTGCCAAATGGATGGCTGATTGAGCTTCAAAATACAGCTCAAGATTAAGAGGTGAATTATCCCATTTATGGCTGTTAATGGGATTGAACAGACAGTAAGGACAACTGGGAGTCTTTGGTAGAAGCAAGTACAGTCCAAACAAAACAATTGATGTGTTCAAACATGCAACATGATAGTCTGGTTAAAACTTCTCTTTTTATCATTTCACATTTTCTGATTTGTAGTTTTTATTTTAACTGAACTTTTAAAGTTTATAGTTTTCTTCTTATGTTAATGATCTAGATTTTAGTATGTCTCTTTATAAACTCCCTGGTCCATCAGTGTGGCTCTTTTAACCAAAAAGGTTGAACCCATTTGGTTTTAAATGAGTAACATCAATGTGTGTTTTTGTTTTCTTGCCCTCCTCAGAAGTGGTCGAGTGTGAACAGCCCCTTGTTCCTACCCCTGATCCCTCCTCGTTCCCCCGGCTTCACTGCCGTGGTGCTCACCTACGACCGTGTCGAGAGTCTGTTCCGGGTCATCACTGAGATCTCCAAGGTACCCAGCCTGTCCAAGCTGCTGGTGGTGTGGAACAACCAGAACAAAAGCCCCCCTGAGGGTAAGAACTGATTGCACTGCCTGGTTCATGTACAGTATCTGACGCTTACACAGACACTTACAACACAGACCATTCCCTAACTCAAGAGAACACCCCACACACGTGTAATCACATCAGCACTCAATCATGCTCCCTTTCACACACTGCATCTGTTGTCTTTCCCATAGCAACTTATTGTATGGAACTTGTTTTAATTAATTAATTTTTTCATTGGAGAATTTTGTAGCCTTAATAAATACACGTAAACACACACTGAAACACAATCTAGTTTGCATTTACAGATGTAGTGCCTTTGGCGTAGCCGGCTCAGTACTTCATGATTTCCGTCAAAGGCTTTTTTGGGGAATCTAAAGCTTAGGGAACGCCAAAGCCATTTTTTCAAGAACAGTGGTTTGAAACCTGGTTCCTGGAGACTGGGAGACCTAGTTTTGAGGGAACTTTTCTGTATCAAATCCCTCAGCTTAAAGAGTAAGTAGTGAAGAATATAGCTTTATACGTCCCCACGTGTTGCTACAACTGTTTAAATAATGTACCTGTAATTTTACTTTTGTTAACATCCTGACAACTTTTTACACTTATAACTTTAAAGTCTGTTTGAAAGCTCTTTTCAAAATGGCCGATCTGGTGCACTGGGGTTTGAGATCTGTCCTCTAAATCTGCAGGAAGAGTGATTTTTTTTATTTTTTTTAAATTTGTTTTTAAACATGCAAGAAGTGCTCTGGCTTTTCTGTTCCGTACCACATCATGGCTCGTAATTGCTGTGTTACCAGTTTGCCAATGTGGGCAATACTCCTTACACTATCAGTGCACTAGAGCAGCCATTTTGAAAAGAGCTTTGAAATGTGTAAAAAGTTGTCAGGATGTTAACAGTGAAAAGACGTATGACAGGTACATTATTTAAACAGTTGTAGCAACACGTGGGGTCGTGTAACTCTATATAGAGTAAGGAATCCAGCTACTTACTCTTTAAGAGCTGTAGTATTAAGATCTGCCACTGTTTTTATTTTTTCATTTTATTAGACGCCTTTTGTCTCTGATTAAGCACCTTTGTCGTAACTCATATCTGAGGCTTGCTCTGGTATTCTTTTAACTTCCCAGAAGGTTTTTTCTTTTAAATAATTTATAGCCAATTAAACACAGGAAGGTTTTTTTTTTTTTTTGTCAGTCAGAGTAACTAGTAATTTATTTAGTTGCTTATGGCACCCAGCTCCTAATGCTTTTGCTTAACTAGGGTATTAGGTATACCATTGTTCCTTATGTTGGCTGCGCTGAGTGGTACTTTTTATTGACAGGTGAAAAAAATATGGAATGAAATATATCCTCCACGTATATGGCTTGTAATGCAATTATGAATAAGGGGCTTTTGAAGTTGCTTAATAGTCCAGTGTTCCTTTTGATTAAAGGTGGCATGTTAGTCCATGCTTTGCTAATGGCAGCCTATTATAAATAATAAGGGGTTTCCTCAAGTCACCTCGGGTTTACTTTGGAAATCACTCTTTCTGCTTCTCCATAGCTTTATAATATAGGCTTACTGAATCTCAATGGGAGTATGCTGCAGCTGTACTATAGACATTAATTGATGTTGATATATTTGGTCATTTTTCTTTGGTGGGGGGGTAGTGACAATTAGCAGTGGTATCATGCCGCTGTTAGAAGGTGAATTTAGAGTACAAATACACAGAATATAGAGCACAAACTGGGATTGCCCAATTCCCCAGACGTCGGCTTTAACCAGTGGGCTACACTCCCTGTTCATTTTGTTGTAAAGAAAGACGATTTTTGGCATAAAAACTAAACTCCTGACTTTGTTCAGTTACGTTTTGAACTGTGATACTGGAATCCTGGTTGCTGAAAGTAATTTGGAAGGGGTGTGGATATCCAGTTTTCAGAGGGGATTTCAGGATTCATTTTTAAAGAACTAACTCTTTAATCTTTGAACAAAAGATTGTTTCTGACAGTCAAGAGGAACACAGTATTATGTTGAATCCCTGAAGTGGTGCCAGCGCTGAACCCGAGATGCAGAGGCTTTACATGCAATCAGGATTAGTTAATAGCGCTGTCGTTCTGAGAGTTACTGATTGAACAACAGACTATTTCTCCTTTTTGAAAAATCAAAAGGCAGCCAAAACATTTTCATTGTTTTAAAAGGAGATTCGGTTGGGTACTTAACCATTGACTACGAATTAACCACGTGTCTGTCTGCCCACCCACTCTCTCTCTCTCTCTCTCTCTGCTACACTAATGATCTTTTAAATCTACAAGCAAGAGGGACAAAATGGAAACAGACACTGCTAGGATCTAAACAGCAACAGGCTTGCTGTTCCTTATCATCACTCCTCCCTCCCCTGACTAAGTTCGCCCCACCCCACCACCTCACCCTCACATGCTGTGATTGTTTTCAATTTCTTTCATTGGGTGTTATTTATCTGGGTTTTATTGAAGTGTTACAGGTGAGGCTTCAGAACAGTGCATTTTGTATGAGTGTGTCTCTTTCACAACGTTCAGTGCATTACTGTATTGTTTCTTTATGAGCTGCTGAGTGATTTCTTGAGAGACTTGTGGTGATTTTGAAGAGGCTTAACTTAATCCATCAGTTTAATCCCTGATCATAGATTAAATGTTTGGAAGGCATTCTACATGATCATTAAATAATAATATGGAAATATTACCTATTAGCTATGCGTGTGACGTTCCTTGAATTCTTGTAGATCCCAATGGCTTTGTTCATTTTTCTCTTAGGAGCACTAATCGGCAATAAATATTTTCACTGGAGAAAGGATTGGGATAGTCATGCAAAGAAAGCATTATTAAAGAGGCAGGGCAAAACTGTAGCTGGTTAGAATAGAAAGCTTGCACACTGCGGTCCTGGTCCGGCCACAGTGTTGTGTAGCGAGTGCATGTACAGAACTCATAGGTGGAGAGCGTGCATTCCATGCTGAAGTCGAATCTCACCAGGACCCACTGCTGAGAGAGGAAACACTTCTGTGCCCCTTGACCCCCCCCTGTACCCTGCAGAGTGAGCTTGATCGCTGGCTCAGTGTGGGCACAGTGTCAGCAGAGCCACTCTCCGAAACCTGAGCTGGGACAGGCCCCCCTCACCTCCTCCATTTGATAACCTTTCAGGGCCCCCCCCCCCCCTCCGTCACAGCCCTGTTTGAAGTTTGATTCGGTCTGGGAGAAGGCGGTGAACTTCAAACCTGTCTAGAATGGGTTTAATGACTGGACTGAGTGACACAGAGGTCATGTATGCCGGCTATTGAATTGGGAGTTTTGGTGTTCAGGCAGTTTAACCTGTGTCATCATTTATTGTTCGCCTCCATTCCCTTGTACATGCTATCATGCACAAAAAGGAACAACTTCAATCAAAAGTCAGTTATTTATTAAGTAAGTAATCTTAGATCTGTGTCACTGCTGTGTCAGTTTTTTCATGTGTACTAGGGGTGCACCGATAAAGATTTTCTTGGCCGATACAAAAGCTGATGGTTATCTACCCATATCGGCCGATACAGATAGGATACCGATAATAATAGATAATGCAGGTAACAAGGCATAGGGCCTATATTTAAACTGTTTTATAAGTATAAATGTTAAAAAATGAACAGATATCGTTTACGTGTTGTATTTGACAAAAATGAACAGGTATTATTTACTTGTTGCATTTACTTCAGAAAACGAATACAAAGAATAACGTAGTATTATACTGTGTGCTTGACAGCAATTTATACATTTGTTTTACAACATAGTCACACAAAAATAACGTTTTGCATTTGTACTAGTAAAAACACTGCGGTAGAAAAAAATATATAATGTGACATAACTTCTACCTATACTGTACAGTAGAAGAGAAATGTAGCCTATGCAATGGCAACAACACATTTTGATAAATTTTTATTTTAAGCATGCACTGCTTAAAAATGCAGCACAACTTCAATTGTTCATTTAATCAAACAAAAAAAAAAAATGATGTTATAAACCTATTAAATTTCCCGTTACAAAATTCAGTCAAACTTTTTTACTTAACAAAAAACGGCACAGTAAACAGTTTCTACTTCAAAATGCTGCCAAATATACCCGCAACCAATGCAGATTAAACAAGATGAAAACAAACTACAAAAGGGCATTTTGAAGTAAATTGTGTAAATAATAATAATATTGTAACGACCGGGCAGTCTGCTCTAATTAAGAGGACTTGTTTTGCTGTTCGGATGCGGAGAGAGTGTTAAGCAGCACTGGGCAGGTAAACACTCCAGAGTCTTAAATATATAAGAGATTTAAAAAAAAAAGCATCACAATAATATTCTACTCATAGTTCATCGTTAGATTTAATGTAGCATCAAGTCTGTTCTGCTGCACACAACTCAGCAATCCTATTGTTGTCTTCAGATATTAAAAAAAAATAAATAAAAAATCCAAACGCTGCTATTTTGAAGCATATTTACTGCAGGTTGATCGTACGTCACACAGCACTGCAAGTAAAATGACTTGGTGTTTTTGCATCAATATTGTAAGAGCGCCTGACCAAACTTTAAATTATGTGCTGGAAGAAATTCAAGCATGAATATCGGTGTACCTTATTGGCTAAAATAACAAAAGCAGCCGGTCACTGATTTGTGTTTCCTTATATCGGTGCCATGCTGATAGGCTGCCCATTATCTGTGCACCCCTAATCTGTACCGTACTGTAGGAGGCCAGTCATTTAGCCATTTGGTCCAAAATAAGGTTATGTGTGAATGCGATTCCAGAGTCTCTTTGGCCGAAGATCACAGTGCCTCTCAAAGTGGTGCGGACGACGGAGAACAAGCTGAGTAATCGTTTCTTCCCCTATGATGAGATTGAGACGGAGGCTGTGCTGGCCATCGATGATGACATCATAATGCTGACCTCTGACGAGCTGCAGTTTGGCTATGAGGTGGGTGATGCCAGGACTCAAAGGGGGGCGAGGGGCACTGCTAGGGGTCCCTGAGAGCGGGGATCAGGAAACATTGGGTCTTTTACTCCAGTCTGTGATGGGGAGCAAGCTTGTAAAACCTGAAACTACAGTCTGGTTTCTGATGACATGACAAGCACAAAAGGCTAAACAATTGAAAAATATAAAAATGGAGAAATTCTATTTTAGCATAAAACTGATCTGCATCTTTCATACAATTTCATACAATTTTTTCACTATCAGTAAGATGTTTGCCAACAGGATTTACTTGGAAAGAGATGTTTCAAATCCAGTAACTGTTCTTTTTGAAAACCATTATAATATAATAATTGATCAAAATCAACCAAGCTTGAAGAAGGAGTGACCATGAATTTGAGCAAAGGATCTAATCGTAATGTCTTCCCTTGTAATAAAAGGAACTCCTTGTTTCTCGAGGCTGTGGTTTTGCTCATGTGGTCCCAGCAGTACTGAGGCCAGGTAGGACTTTCACTGTGCATCAGCAGGACTGCGTCCAATAAAAATGCAATTGAATATTCTGTCCTGGCAGCGGTTCCCCCACTCATTTTACCCCTGGGATTCCGCAGACAGTTTCCGAAATTTCAGTGGCAATGCAGTGGGTTTCTCTGTTTTTCCTTTGGAGTACTCAGCAATATTTGCCTTGTTTTAAAAAAAAAAAATGCATGCATGAGTGCAATTTTATTTTTCTTTTGTAACAGTTTTTCCAAATCTTTTTATTAGCATATATTTATATTTCTTAATGTTTTAAACAGAATAACTAAAAAAATATATAATTGTGGTTTGGGGATAGAAACAAGACTCCCGTTGCATAGCAGTTTAATCAATTCCTGGTTTTACTATGAGTTTAATAAGACATAAGCTTGCTACCTAATCAAGCTCATAATAAAATCTGGAGTGGGTGAAACTGCTATGCAATAGGAGTCCTGTTACCATCCCTGTGGCTAAAGTCATTCATCTAGATCTCTGCTTAGACTGTTTGCATTGGTCAACTAGTGTGATACAGTGCCCTAGTGTGGCATTCGTGGTTAAAATTCAAAGACAGAAATAGCAAGTTACTAAATTGAACAAAAATATTTGTTGCCTATTTGCAGTACAGTTTTCTCTGTTTCAAGCAGCCTTAAGCCCCTTTGCTATTCTACCACTCCATATGGCAATCAGCAACTTTCCCACAGGGGGCTGGAAGGTTTAATGATGACAAGCTAACCTGAGATTGACCATGGCTGGGGGATTAGTTTTGGCTCACCTGGAGACATTTAGGCACGATTTTGAGATAATTTTGAACAATTTGGGATAATAGACCCCAAACGTGACCGCAATTCGAAGCTGGCTTGGACCGCTTGAAAACTAGCAGGCTTTGGAGTTTCTCTGTTGTTCTGCTACTGGTGTCCCTGGAGGAGATCCAGGGATTGTAAGAAAAATAGAGTAACCTTTATGAGGTAAGGGCCAAGGGGGGCATTTTCTGCAGTACTCTGGGGAACCTTCACACCACCAGCTGGCTTTTGAAATGATGCAGTGTTCCACTTTAATTTTCAATAGATTTTAAAAGCAGAATCTCTAAATAGGATGTCTGTGTTTTTGTTTTTTTTCTTAGTAAAGCTTTAAAAACCGAGTACTGCCAGGGTTATAGTAATATGTAGTTTCACATAGACCTTTTACCATTACCTCAACAGCCACCCATTCCATCTAGTCCTGGGCCTCTCCAGAGGATAACAATTGTGCCAAATTGTGTGTGTTTTTATTGTTTTAATATAAGGTCAAGAGCACCAGATACTTTTTCCAAATGTCTTTGAACCCAGACATCCAGAGAGAAAAGTATATAACCCACTGTTTCATTGCATCTTTAATTTGTCATGTTAAAAGTGAAAACAAACCTAAACCTTGTCATCTAATAGTCTAGAAGTCAAAGCACAGGGCTCAGCACGGGATAACTTGTCTGTGTGTCCTCTGAAGCCCTACAGTTGTTGAGCCTGATATCCGTCTGTTTGTCCAGGTGTGGCGGGAGTTTCCCGACAGACTGGTAGGGTATCCGGGTCGGCTGCACCTCTGGGACCACGAGATGAGCAAGTGGAAGTACGAGTCAGAATGGACCAACGAGGTCTCCATGGTACTGACTGGAGCAGCTTTTTACCACAAGGTAATGTACACCTGGTACTCTGTTTGTTCTGCAGGGTTTTTATGTATCTAAACGAGACAACAGTGTAAGACAATTGTATGTCATCCTCACTTGTGCAGAAATACGTGCAGGAGGTGAAAAGTAACAAACCAGTATTTTAGTGATTACACAATATTTGTTTTTTGTAACAAAGTACTACTGATGTACCATTTTAAATAAAAAGTTAATAATGGAGCAAGCCATATGCTGCACTGCCTTGTTTGTTTCATTAACAGTTAATGTAACTGCCCCCCTGTTGTCTCCCCAGTACTTTAACTACCTGTACACATACAAGATGCCTGGCGATATCAAGAACTGGGTGGATGCCCACATGAACTGCGAAGACATTGCTATGAACTTCCTTGTGGCCAACGTCACTGGCAAAGCACCTATTAAGGTAAAACTACCAAGTTTAAAAAAAGAAAAAGGTGCTTCAGACAACAGCATAATGCATGTAGAGCTGTGATACTACGGAAGGTTGATGTTTATAACTTGTCTGACCCTGTTACCTCTAAGTGCTGTTTTCTTACAATGATAAAATGTGCAAGAAAGTAACAAGTTCAGGATGTTTAAGTGATGTGCACATTAGTTATTTACAATTTTACGAAAATTCCACATCCATAACTTGAAGGATACACAGTAGGTTTTATGCTCCAATCTATTGATGATCTTTGTTAAACTAAAATTAAATAAATAGCCATGATGATGGAATATTAAGAATGTGTTGAACTGCTCTCCAACCTGATGGTAAATACAATCTACTGTAACATGTGTATAAATAAATAACGAAAGCACTGTAATTTGATTATTTTCAGAGTATGAATATTTTCACAGCCTGATTGTGTGTTTCAATTTTCCCCAGTATGTCTAGTTTTTCTTTCTATCTGTATTGCTTTTGAATTGCACAGCATCTTTGCTGTTAACCAGCTGTATACGTACCCTGTGCAAATATTTTAGCTGAATGCAAGGTTTGCGAGGCTGCCTTATCTATCTCCGTCTTAAATGTCTGAGTAATGTCCCTGCCTTGTAAAGTGTTTGCCTAAGCTCACTTGGGCACTGTTTTAAAATTAAAAAACCCCAAGCCTCCCCTCTCAACCCTGTGATCCTTTAATCTGGTGCACCTCTCTTCGTTAATGAGCAGGGGAGGAGTGGAAGGCTATATTTCATCCCCTTTATAAGCCCACTGGAGAGTGGTGTTTACACAGGGCACACTGGCACTGAGAAAACACTCATTAAACAGGAATTAAGGAGGCTGTCATCATCCCCTTCTCTCTCCCTGACCTCAGGGCTCCAGCGAGCCCCTGCCTGGGCAACAGGGGACCCAAGAGTGGAACGGGGGAAGTGTATTTCCAATATCTCGATAAAACCACTGCAACTAATGCACATGTAGGAGGATTTGCATATTTGGTGATATTTGAATGTTTTGTTCAGTTTCTGTTCATCTTTGTTTCTTGTCCTGCAGGTGACCCCTCGTAAGAAGTTCAAGTGCCCTGAGTGTACAGCTATTGATGGGCTGTCGCTGGACCAGACTCACATGGTAGAGAGGTAAGGGCCTCCTGCTGATTTATTCAGTCTCATGTTAGTCACATGATAGCCACAACATATCACGCAGACAGCAATAATAAAAACCTGCATCCGAATGAGCAAAGCACCCCTCTTATTGCACCTCTCCAGCACTGTCACCCCACACCCCATACAATAAATAGGCAAATGCACGTATGTATGAGAGGGTTGTACGCAGGATTGTTTTAGAAAGACAAAAGTGTAAATCTCTTTCAAATCCACCTACAAAGCTGAGTATGGTCACAACGTAAATTATTGTATATTAATGCAAATGTATAAATTCGCCCCATGTCTTGCATTTGCACTTCAGCTGTAGAGACACAAATACTCAGACATGAGCATATATAAAACCAAAGGCTTAGCTTGATTATACAGCAATGAGCACTCTGTTGCTCAGTTCTCAGCTCTCCAGCACCCTTGCTCTGTGTAACAGGCTGAAGTCTTGGTGCAAACCAGCAGCCACGGAGTCTCAAGCGAGGTGAGATTGTTGAAGAGCTGTCGCTTTTCTGCTCTCTCTATTTCCTGCTGTAAAGAGTGGGTGCCGGGCTCTGCAAGAGTGCCTGGAGTTCAGGGAGAGGGTCTGACCTGCCCCCAGGCAGCGTGCACATGTTGGATTGTGGTCCTCGAACAGGATTGACTTTTTTGCTTTTTCATATTGTTTTTATTAAGGACTCCTGTAATGGTTCTGTACAAGCACCGCTCTTTCATCGCTTTGTAGCTCAGCAATCATTTGAGATACAGACTTCATATTTTCACAGTTGTATAAACACTTCAGGCTAAATGAGCCGGTGACCTTGACTTTGACCTCAGACCTAATCCAGCTGGCATATTGCGGTCATGTGACTTTGGTTTCTGAATGATGGGGAGCAAATACTCTGCTTAGCATTTGGCCCACAGCTGTAGTCTCAATCTGCATGCTATGGGTTTAGTCAATCTGCATGCTATGGGTTTAAGTTGTTAGTTACTATTTTACAGTTTTGATGCTTTCCTTGTGTGTAGAATGTTCAATTGTTCAAAATGTATTGCTATATACTCTGCATAATGTGCTGTACGATACAGGCAGACGTTCACCCTTTGAGTGGGGTGGAAATCCACTTGTATCTTACATCAACCTAAACTGTATATTTTATATAATTAATTGAATAATTAAACAGTATAGTGAATCTTTATTGATGGCATTTCTATCTGATACAAAGACATGTCATATGGCTGTCACTTGAATACATGATGTAATCGCTACTATATTTTAGAAATTCACAATGTAATATAATTATATATTTGAAATCCCCTTCTAAACCTGCTGCTGACAATATCAATTACCTCTACAGGTCTGAATGCATCAACAAGTTTGCCTCTGTGTTCGGGATGATGCCTCTGAAAGTGGTGGAACATCGGGCTGACCCTGTCCTGTACAAGGATGACTTCCCAGAGAAGCTCAAGAGCTTCCCTAACATTGGCAGCCTCTAACAACACAGGAGAGTGAGCTTCTTCCTTACCAAGGACTGCGAAGCTCAACACCCAATCATGTCAGAACCCTAATTCAGACTTCCTGAAGGCGCTACAAAGGCAACCTGTTGTTTTTTTGTTTTTCATTCATGGAAAGGGGGGGGTGTAAACCATGCCCTCTTTTGAAGAACCAAGTCCCTAATGTACTGATGTAATGATAAATTGACCGAGAACATTGTGTGCCCTCCAACTAGCTAAGCTGCCAAGAGTTCTAATATAGAGGTGAATTGGCTTACTGGTGCTTAAAAAATAAATTAATTTAAAAAAAAAGGTTTGATTATAATAGTTCTATCTTGTGATGGGACTTCAGTTCCACTTGACCAAGCAGGTTGATTTATGAGCTTGAGAACCCTGACAGAAAGAATGAGAAATAGCATGAGGTGATAACTACAGGTGAGTATTGACATGTTGTCTATCAATAGCTACTGCAAAAAGGCCTTTGCAGGTGTGCTGACATAGTAGAAATCTCCCCGAAACAAAAGTGTGTATTTCAAAATGTGTTATTATCGTTTCACCCCTTCAGGTCAGAGTGGCCAGACAGCAGCTCTGACCTCTAGTGGGCTGGATTTAGGCTTTTGTCATACAGCACCCTATGCAATATTGTGTATTGTTCTTGCATTTTTATATTTATCAAAACCTTATCAAAATTCCCTTTAACACCCCCAGGAATTAACCTTTTTACTGTTGCATTGTAACCTGCTTAATATCTGCCCTTGAGCTGTGTGATAAACACTGTAGGAAAAGTTTCTAACTTCTTTTTTAGCACCTGTCTCTCCCCTGTAGACATCATGCATGTCAAGTTGTTGTTGCGGTTGGAAAAAGTGACACAGACATAAATTGTAGCTTTGTTCTAAACAGCAGCTGTATTGTTTTAGCATTATGAGCTTGAAGAGATGGGCCGTGCATGTTGGTAAAGACTAGTTACAAAATGGTCGGCATAGTAAGCACATTGTGGAGGGCGACACACTTTACAGAAGATTGCAGACTGTGTGGTGCTAAGTTTATCCTATGCGTGTTCCAAAGGGAATTTCTTATCCATATATTGAAGGCCAACTCATGAAAAACATCTAGCCGGCCAAGCAGATTTTTCAGCTGTTGCAATGCGCAAAGCGAATCAGAACACTAGTTAGATAGGCCGGTGCTTTATAAAACATCAGTAAATAACTACATAAATAATCATGCTTGATGTAAAAGAGATCTGATGATACTTATAGGTTGACATTTCATATATTCAGTCTTTGTCCTTCAGGTTTTTGTAAGATAATCAATACCTTCTATACGGTACGGTTCATGTTATTTGTTTTTAATATTTCAGTGCCTGTTGGAGTCTTCCATGTTAAGTGTAACAGTGTTGTATATGCAGCCCGTTGTTTTCAAATTGTTGAAAATGAAGGTGTATAGACATGGTGTATTTTTAATGTATAGAAAAGATGTTGGTATTGTACTGTATTTGTTTTGTTGTTGTTTTTTTATTACTGTTTCAGACCATGCAAATATTAAATGATGGTGGTCCAAGCTAATACAGGTCTATCTAAATATCTGCATCCATGATCTTGGTGGTATCCCATTATATCCCTGCAGAGCAGTATTAATTTAAAGGTTTGAGTAGCATGAGGATTGTGGGCGATTCCCTCCTTGAAGTCCTATTTTGTGACTTGTACTTTCATAGCCCTGAACATGTAATAACCCTTTTCCAAACATGTATAATGGTGGCAAATTAGCACCAAGCATCATTACATGGCCAAAATGAGTACTTAGAAGATTGAACTTACTTGCATCATTCCATGCTCAAAGTGAATTCTTGCAGAGCTATTTGTGGGCATAGCTATAATCCCAGTGCCATCAAGATATTAATACATGGACAACAAAAGATTACTTCATTTAGAGAGGGACTATTCATCAGTTGATGTTTTCTAATTTTGGCTGGTATTGCACAAATATACATAGACGTATGTGACAGTCTGGGTGTGCAATACAGATAGACGTTACAGTACTAAGATTTTTTTTTTTTCTATTAGCACTGACAAAACCAAATTTTCCCCCGTTTGTTGAAGATTTCCTTGATGTAATTCATGGACGCCTCACTGCTGTGATGCTTGCACACCTAGCAAGCAATGCCATGTAAATAGGGCAAAGATCACCATGCAACCTGTTGAAGGGCTTATTGCTCCAAGGGTCAGATATACTCTGCTCCAGTGCGAATTCAAAACTTTGTAAATCTCCCCCAAGTGTAAAAGATACACATTGTTCTACTGTAGATATCTACATAGATATTGATTTGAAATCCCAGCATAGAGAGCCTCTGCATTTGTATAATGTCTTAACCAAACCAGTTAATGTGATAAATGGACTACCAAGATCTGTCTTAGTAAATGCAGTTTAAGGTACAGCACTGTGCATATGTACTCTACAAGTGGGCACCGTGCAGTACACACGCAACGCTTAGTGCTGTCTGCTCTTTCAAAACGGGAGGGTAAGGAATTAAAGCAAAGCAAGTTCCACTGAGTACAGGTCCTCCAAACGTATTCCAGTCTCCCTGTGTTTCCCCTCCGCCCCCTTGCTTTAACCACATTAGCGCTCATCGGACCCTTTGTAAACGGCAGGCAGTTTCCAGCACTGCTGTTCAGCGTCGACTGTCACCTGTTGTTAATATTCGCTCTGTAATCCACCCTGTACAATGTCAGCAGTTCAAAAGGGCACTGTTAGTATTTTTGTCGACTTCAATTAGCGTGAGATTCCCGGAGGCTCTCCGATCCAATTTCAGTCCCCTTTTTCCAAAGCAAACAGAACCAGAGGGCTTCTTTCCCCATGACCATTGACAGAATTGACACAAATATATAGATTATTTTTTAATTTATTGAAGACTGGTACATTTTAAAAACACTTTAAAAAAAAAAAAAAAAAAACTGTACATTCTTCTGAATTGTTAAGGTCAAACCTTTACTTTAGCTGTAAAAGTGCTATGCACTCATTGGGTTTGTTAAAGACTGAATTGTTTTTCACAAGCATAACTTTTAAGAATAGTTGTGCCCACTCCGTGGGAACTTTCAGAGGCTGATCGTGCTCCCAAACAAAACAATGGCAACTGTAACTTGCACTGATTGGCTTTACATAGATGTTCTGTATATTTGCCCCTCTCTCTCTCTATATCTATGGCCAAACGTTTTGCATCACCCTATTGAATTAACAAATTTTCCTTCATAAAGTCGATGGAAACCTGCTGAAATAATATTACGCTAACATACTTAATGAAAAACTAGCAAAAATTAAAACATTTCAAAATCTAAACATTTCGAAATCTATCATGAAATACTGTCCTACTATTATGGCTTCTGGTAGACTTTTGCAATATCATTTTGTAGTGGAACTGATTACATAACGTTGAGTAAAAGATTGAAATTATGTGTTTATAATGGTTTTTTTTGTTTTTTTTTAAATGGTCTCAATCCTAAAATTCTAGGTGATGCAAAACTTTTGGCCATAGCTTAGATGATATCTATTAAGATGTTCATAACTGAAAAAAACTAAGTAAGAACTTAAAAATAGTAAAGTTATTCTTGGGTAATTTTACAGATAATAAATCCAAGTGAGTTGAAAGCAATGTATTGTAATTTGTAGTCATTCTTTTATTTAGTATAAGTGACCATGCTTTATAGAAAATGTATACTAGAGGGAGGAGAAGACAACAATTGGAACAGTGCTATTGAGAACAGTTTCTAAAAAACGACTTTAAAAAAACTGAGATTTCAACTAGAAATATCCTGTATTAGTCTCAAGAGCGTGCAGTCTTCTGCGTTCTGACCCTTGCTGTAAAGATTTGACCCCAGGTCACTACCAGAAAAACATAGTTGCAAAACATTTTGTAAGTGCAATAACTTACTAGCAAATCAAAAAACACAATACAATATAAGAACATGAATACAATTAAAGTATAACAATAGCATTACTTAAAAAGCAGTACAACTTCGCTTAAGCCATTTTGTTTTTAACATTTTTTTTTTTTTTTTTTTTTTTTTAAATCATAGAATAAAACCAAGATGCATTTATTTCCTTCTAAGCCAGGAAAACAGACTTGGTTTTTCACGGTTTAAAAATACTTTACAACAAATTAGAACCGTTATATTTCCAAGGGTCTTTAAACCTTGCAAATCTCTCTCATAAATTTACACTTAAAATCCACACACCCCACACAATCACACACACACACACGCAGAAAAAAAAGATTACTATTATATTAATACTCTAGAAAACATGTTGCCCTGCTTCAGTAGTATTACAAACGGCAGTGGGGTTTGAGCTGTAGGAACGGCGAAGGAGAGACCCAGATTTGAATGTGCTGTACCATACCTATGTATGTATGTATGTCATCCTTGCTAGGAGAGGATAGAGTGACTGCAGGCTTCTATGAGACAGGTTGAAGACCTGATAACATTTCCAGTAGACCTCGTGCCTAGTTTCTATTGGTTTATTTCCTCCACTTGCTCGTCCCTAAAGCCTGTACCATTTGAAATGCATGTATTTGGTTCAAGATCTTGTACTATTTTGTTTTTGAGCAGGTCAATGGTAACAAGCACCTCATCATAAGAACACTGGCCATAGTATAGTGCAAATGTGAACCTGATGCATGTCTTAGGGATGTACAACCCAACTGATTTGAAAATGAACCAATATCAATGAATATGGACATGACCGCCCCAATGTAATAAATGATCTTCTAGATTTATTTGCAATGTTTTCTCGCTAATTTATATGTGTGCTTTTTAGTGAATACTACAAGCTTGCATAGACATGTTTAAATCAATTGCAATGTTCTATGATAATGCAATATTATGTGCCAATGGTGCTCCTGGGCACTGTCAATATTTCTTTAAATCTTAACTTTTACTTTCAGTTTAAACTTTTGATAAGGTCCCCTGTGGGTTTGCAGTGCTTCATTTTCACTTTCCCCTCCTGGGAAATTAATATTGGAGTCTTGTACGGTGTTGGATTGTATAGAATTATTAGAAGAATTGTAATTTTCTGACAAGCATTAGCTTAACCCTCAAGCATTTAATTCCAATGTAAAATAAAATCACAATAAAATAAATGCATTCGTCATGGGCTACTCTTTTGCAAAACTATAGTAGTTTCCATTGCAGGTCTTTGCCAATCTAGATATACCAATATACAGTCAGTAAAGGCTGCTAAATATAATTCGATAAATGCATAACAAGATAAATAGACTTATAAATATATAAATACATTGAAAGTAATTGGAGCTTAGGTTTGTGAACATATACTATTCTGATTCTAAATAGGCAGGAGGCGCTACATAACATGTTTTTACTTGTGTGATGATTAAAAATCCCAATAAAAACATATATATATATATATATATAGAGGGAGAGAGCGAGGGCTTCCTTGGCTGAATTACATACACTAGAGATTTGGTTCACTTTCTTCAGGTCTACAGGATAAATACAGGAGTAGTTGACAGGAAATAATTATCGTATATAATATCGTCATTAATATGGAGAAAGGAGTTATGTGGATTGCATAAACTGATTTTTGTTAAATACAGGAAAATCACCAACTGGATTACAGGAAGAAAAAAAGTCACATTTATCTAGAAGCCCTGCAATTTTCTGAGGTCTGAGTTTTGTGTTTTTTCTTTTTCTTTTTTTTTTTAATATTGGTTTTGTGATTTTTCACCTATTGAATTACAACTTTTGTAAATTCTTTGCATAGCATTGGAATTATTTATCACCTTTGATTGCACGGGACACGCAAGGATAAGAATTTGAATTTCTGTGTTTTCACACTGCACTGGAGTAAAGACAGTCAGTGCATGCACTGGTATTCCAGACCTACTTGCTGAATTGAATCACTGCTCTGAACTGCAAGGTTCAATCTTTGAAATGTACTGCAGCATAGCCAAGGAAAGCCCTGGAGCAAGCAGGCGTTTAGAGAAACTGGTTTCCACGTCTGGCACAGGGAACGTTTTTCTTGAATTCGCGGGCAACAACTCTATGAAGTTCAGCTTAAAATTCATTGTCAACCTGAGCCGCAGTTATTGGGATCCCTCAATCCCCCTCTGCTAAGGCACTTTACAACTCTACAGCGTGAAGCGTTAGTCGTACTGTGGGCTTTGGCATCTTTTTTTATTTTTTTTTTAATCGCATGGCATTACAGTCCATCTTGTGCTTTCCATGTGTGTGGATTGAGAATGATTTAAAGTCAGCTAAGGCAGGTCATTCCAGCCAAATGGTGCTCGGTATATATAGAGTCAGAACAATATCTTTCAATCTTTGTTTTTTTGTAAAAAATGTAGATGTTTGCATCAGAATCTGTCCCATTGTCTGTACAATTTGCATTAAAGAAATAATATATGGTAAAACTTTTTTATTGAAACTATCCAGGTCTTTAGAAAGCGCTTCAAGGTTGCAGGCCTGAGTTTGTTTGCTTATTATTAAGTACACCATTGTAAACCAACATTTCAACCAACATTTACATGCAGGGATAAATTCTTGTGAACTTAAGTAGAACATGGCTATCAATTATGATGTTTGAGTTAAGCTATACTTACTGTACAGTACCTAGGTATTAGTATAAGACACTTGCATTGCACTTTACAGGTACTAAACATTGTGACCCATGTGATTTTATTCATCACAAGCTCTTTTCCAAACTGATGATGTGACTACACGGGTTGCAATGATTAGTACATGTTAGTACAATGTAAGCTCGTTGTAATTACAGGAAGGTGCAGTGTGGTTAACCTCTACTTCGAGCAATGATTAGGCTAAGAAGTGTAGTACTTTCTCGTTTTCTGGCTCGTCTCCCCTCTCCAGCAGGACTAACCTGTTAAAAACTAAGCATGTAACGCTGCCTAGCTCCCTCACCCCAGAGGGACATAGGAAGAGATAACAACTCCCTGCAGGAAAACTCGTTCAGTTTAAGAAATCTCAATACAATCTAATAAAAAGATACAGGCCCTAAACTTTTGCTTTTTCCTCTACACCAAATTTTAATAATGGGATCAGCTGAAGCCTAATGTGGAAGTGTCTCTTTTTTGTAACACATTTTTATACCATTGCAAAGCCTTGATGTTCAATATTGTAGCCTTCCTTAGTATTGGATTCAATCAGAAAAGTACATCGCCTCTTTATGACCCATGTTATTGGCCTGATTTACGGTGATATTCAATTAAAAAAAAATGCAAAAATGCCCATTCTCCCATTCTATAAAACACATATACTGTGTCTGGAAAATGAATTAAATGTCCCCACTGAACAGGGCAATACTGTGAGTGTTGCATGTTATGATTGAATACACCTCCTCTTGCACCATAAAAAAACCAAAATGTTTCTTGCCACAGAAAAGGCAGTTTGCCAAAGAAGCTGTTACTTGTTTTTACAATAATGCGACCTCCTGATAGCAAGGTTTCAAACCTAAACTTTAAATCACTGCCTTAAAGAAACTATTAAACCCATGAACCAAAACCGCTTTCATGCACTTCAGCAACATCGCTTAAACCCGAGGCCCCATTTTCAGGGTTTAGACACTCACTTGCCCAGAGTTTAGGCACTCAAAGAGTCTGTTATGGCTATATTATTTAGTGTTTGCTTATTCGTTGCTTATTTTTATTTATTTTTTTCATTTGTATTGCTTTCGTTATTGATTTTTTTTGTTTTTGTTTAAATTAAAACGGGTTTGTGGGCAGCATCATCATGTAGCCCAGGAAATGGCAGCGCTGTGTTCTTTAGCCTTCATCCGCAGGGCAGCGATGCTGGAGGATTTGCGGTCGGGCTCTGCGTTGAGGTCGTAGCTGTTGATGCCCGGGTTGCCAAAGAGGCTGCCCATGTGCGTCTGTCCCATGTGACCCCCAGGGCTGGGCACACCCAGGAAGTCGGAGACGCTGCCGCCCGCGTGTGGGTGAGGGGTCATGCAGGAGGTCATCGTGTCGCAGGGAACCACACAGCCTGGCACTGGAGATGCTGCACTGCCACCCCCGATCCATGACGGGTTCTGGATCTGGAAGACAACAACATTGAGGCCGGTTATTTAGTTTATTATGTGATGGGAAAAGTGTGTGCAATGTTGTGTATACAAATACAAATTAGCACTGTCTGCAGTCCTTAATGAGCAAAATAATAAAACTCTGTGGCTCAGTATACTGTTGGCAATTGAAATACACTGGCATTAGTAGCTTTACTAGTCAGCAATGTATATCTGGCACACACTGGTGTTTTTAATGATGAATCAGTCTCCACTTAAAATCACCTTCACATATTGTGAATTGGTAAAGGGAACATCAATCCTCAGGATATAGAATACAATAATGTAAGTCGATTGTTTCCAGGGCTTCTGTACCACTGGTTCGGTCGTGTTTTGGAGACTGGGGGGCAGTATGTTGTTAAACATTCTTGTCATGGAAAGAAGCAGCAAATTAGCTGCTGTTCAATATCTTTTCAGTGAAACTAAATCATTGCAGTGCTACAACCCAGCCTTTCTGAACTATTGAACATTACCCAAACCACTGAGCCACTCTATAAACCCCCCAACCTCCCTTACACACAAGCAAACAAATAAGCCCATCCTCAATCTAGTTGATCCACAGCCTGTGTGGCACTCCTCTATACAACAGTCCATTATTCAAACCACTGAGCCACCCTCAACCACCCACACAGTACAACTACACACACACACACAGACTAAAGGAGTTAGATGAATAACCCGCCCCCAATCTATTTGATCCATTGGCTTAATAATATCTTTCCAAATGAGCAATCCGGATGACAGGGTGTTTTGTGGGTGTGTGTGTGGGGGGGGGGGGGGGGGGGGAGGTGAGGTTAGAGGCCCTACTCCTTCTCTCTGGGGTGGGTTTGAGGGAGTGCGAGATGAAAGAATGCACAGGGAGATGCTCCAGATGTGCGAGGATGACTGCATTCTACAGCTGCACTCGCTCCCGGAGAGCGGCCTGTGCCCTCTGACCTCCCAACCAATAAATAATAAATGGGGGATCTTTCTCACCTCCTACAAGGGGGTGTCAGTCCACTGACGCAGCTGAGCTGGGCTTTGGGAATAGATTGCACATGTAAAATCAGGATTAGAAGGGGTTGCAAGCGTTCTTTATTAAAAAAAAAAAAAAAGTTCACTGCAGCGGATTAGTGGCTCAGTGAATCGGTAGTGGAATACAAAAATGATTCATTTTCAAAGCTAGCTTCTCACTCTTTACCTTGATATTGAATATTCTCCATGCTTAGCTCTCCAGCACCTCAGCAGCTGTTTGAAACCCTCTACTCTCAGCTCTCCAGTGCTATACGCTTGCACCTTGTACCTGTGTGCCCAGTTCTAGTGACTGTTCACTGCCTAAAAACAGTTCTGGATCCTATTGCTCAAGTCTCTCAAAGCCTTGTTTACCTGTGCATAATTCTCAGCTCTGGTTAGAAGAGGGAGTTCGTAGGCAGTTGAGAAATGAGTCCGAACCTGTTGCATCTGGCCGAACCGCTCTCTCTTTCTCCACTTCGCTCTTCGGTTCTGAAACCACACCTGTTTGAAGAAGCAGACAGTAATTCAGCCAATGCAGACCAGACCAAGGGTAGGCTATTGATTGGTCTGTTGGTCTGTACTAATTGCAGTAAGGTATGGTGATTTGTATAAGAGATGATTAATCCATCTTTCAAAATACTCAACGTGTAGTAATATTAAATGGAAAAAAAATCATTTGACATAATTTCGACTCGAAGTCTGTTAATAACAGAGGTGTGCTATCTTTGCTGTGCTATAATTTCTAACCACAATGTATTTGCATTAAATCAATAGTTTCTAGCCAGGTGTATTGATCTATACAGATCTATATTTAAATTCAAAGTCATCGATATCTTCGGATCATAACTACAATATTTACCCTCTTGCAAAATTCAATCTAAAGCATGGTAGAGCGCTTTAGAATCACAGAGTATAAAAACACAGTCCAACAGGTTCAGTGCAGTGGGTCTTGCAAAGGCTATGGTAAATGTGTCATTTTGCACATTTTCCTTGCTTTTCTGATGTATACATTTTCTGTGCTTTACTGTCCTTGTTCTTCACAAGACTTTGGGCTTTTCCTTGCTGTCAATGCATGTTTTTAAGAGACCAAAACATTTTAGATGTGCAAAACACTGTCAAGTCAATCGACATAAAAAAGTGTGATATCTAAAAGAAAAAAAGAACAACAATTAACCAGACCCGATCTGAGGTATGCCACTATATAAATTCTGTATGACTTATTTCCATATTGTACACTATTTATTACTTATAGTAGTGCTGTGTTTTTGCATAGGTACATACGGTTTGACTGCAGTTACAGTAATGGCTGTCCGCTGAGACGGGGCTGTGCAGGAGAGGAGCTGGCTAGTCAGGGTACCCTATATAAATCAGCAGCTACTTGAAAGACTTTGCCAGAGTTTATGGTTGCCATGTTGTAATGTGACAATGTGACCCCCGTCTCCCCTCCCCTTGAGTTTGTCAGGTGCTGAGCTCTTTCTCCTGTACCAAGTAACTTTTTATACTGGGTAAGGGAAATAACGTGTACTGTGACTGGGCCATATTAACACTGAGTAGGTCTAAGAGATTCCATCAAATTGCCACACTATCTCTGTTTTCTCTGGGCACTGTAAGGGTACCTTTGCAGTCAGTCTCAAAACGACAGACATAGAGACTGAACTGCTCCCTCACCATCTATGAGATGGGGGGTCCCTACAGGGCAGACTCTAGTCAACTTTAAATGCAGTAGAGAAATGTTTTGGCCTTCATCATATGTCCATGATGGATTTTATGCGCCAAGCAGACACTGCACAGTTCTATGAGAAAACCTGTCATCTTATCCTAGCTGTTCCTGGGCAGTCTCAAGTTTTCAATGCAGGCCCATTTTATGAGTGAGGAAGTGATTTTGGAGAGCTTCGGCCCCCTTGATAAAGTGTCTTTTGATAAGGAACGAGAGGGGGATTTTTAATGGGCTCGGATAAAGAAAAAAAAAAAACAAAGTAAGAAAGAAAGAAAGAAAAAAAAAGACTGGTTGACTTTAAAGTGATGGCCGCAGAAAGCTGACAGCTTCTTTAAAGTTGATTCCTGTGAGCTGGCTGTATTCGTTTACATGGTTCCCTATCAGGCCATCTTGAGCTGCAGGGGTAGGAGCTATGAGGGCTCTGTAGCAGATTACAGCTCCAATTTATTTCAGCACGCCATGGGGAAATGTAAGAGGACTGAGGGAGAAGAGAAATGAACTCTGTCAAGACGTTGCTTGTATCAGCAACATGTACCTGTCAGGTTCAGTTTTGGGGTGCAGGTTTAAAAAAATTCAGAGTGTTTCCAACCAGACCCCAGTAAAAATAATGTGCAATAAAATACAATTTGTTTTGTACATGCACAGAACAAATGTATTTATTTATTTTGACTTATTTAGTGCTAACTGGGATACGACTGTAGAGATGAAACATCACATTTACAAAGTCGTCCCGGCAAAAACTATGAGAGCACTGCCTGAAGCCCATATGAAAACATTCTAGGCTTAAGTATTAAAAAGCATATCTCTGAAATGTTTATCTTTCACTTCAGGTAAGGGGCTGCACTTGATCAATATAACACTACATATTAACTAACTGGTAACAAATAAAGAAAGACTTGTGGTGTTAAGCTAGATATTAACAGTAACACAAACTATGAAGTGGTCACTGAAAGTAATTGTGGTGTTCTTTTTGGAGAGTCTGGGTTTGGGTCTTCGTGACACAGCTTGTGTCTACATGAGCAAATATTGTAACATTTTACTGTTATCACTATGCAGCAAGTGTCAAAGTAAGAGAAATATTTCAAGTGACCTAAACGGGTCTAGAATGACTAGATTATTGTCAGAGCTTGCACAGTTACTAGTAAGAATCCAGTTAGGTACCCAAAGGAGCCTGTTATTCCTTGCTGGGTGCCCTGAGTTCAGTGTACTGTCAGAACACCGTTCTGTCCACCTGCATGTCTGTTTACAGTTTGCCTATTTACATCCTTCGTGTAAAGATGGTAGAATAGGCTGTAATACTAAAAGGAAATGATTTGATAAACATTTCCACCAGAAGGTCTTTCTACATTGAGAAATAAGAAGTTTCTATAATTTACATCCCTCATGTTAGGTTTTAATAAAATAAGTCCTCTTCTGAAACCTGCTGGCCATTGTGTGGGCAGAATAGAGTAGAGATACTCCATAAGCCCGCAGCAGCCCTTGCAGAGCTAATTATTGACTTCAAGATCTGGTATAGTTCAGCCAGCGATACAGAAACTGAAAAAGTGGACTGCTGTTTTTGATCAAATGTTTTACAGGAATATGAGCTTTACTGTCAAACACAAAGTCCCACTTGAAGTCCAGTTGGAAGAGGTTGTTACGTTTTCACGGGAGCGTGTTTCTGTGTTTATATTGCACATGTGCTGTGTGGTTTTGAGCACAGTGTGCCCAGCTGCTCTGTTTGATTGCAGGCACTGCAAACTCCTGCATTTTAATTACTTTTATTCATTTTTGGGGTAGAAATCAGTGGCGACAGCAGGGTTTACAGCTGGGTGTGTGAGCTGGCAAGGTGAACGAATATTACTACTGGTTTTGGGGTTTCTGTTGAGATGAAGAATTGAGAGCTGATAACAAAACTCTTTTATTTATAGAATTCATTGCAAGGAGCTAGTCTCCTCTCATCTGGTGAGATGAGTAAACACAAGCCTGTTTTCTTAAGCCCTAACTCTGCTCTTGTTTTGTTTAGTTTGTGTAAAGCCAGTATAATAAGGGTTTTAATGTGCTTCTCCAGACAACGAAGCACAATCATTCAGGAAAATCGCCAGTGAGAGACATTAACAAAGAAATATTTTTTTTCTTTCTCATTAGTTGTGGTGTCGACTATTTCTTGGTGCAAGTGGTGATTTAATGAGCCTGTGGTTATTTGAAAAGTGAATTTAAACTGCAAATAAATAAATATGCCAACAATATAAATTTAACTTGGCATGAGGTGTAAAACTTAGTGGTATATGCTGAAAACACATGTTGACCAGAGCCCCTGCTATAGAGAAATTGACTATCATTTGTTATTACAAAATATTAAACAGTATTGTGTCTTTTGGACTGTTTTATTGGTCAACTTGATTAATGTACAGTAGATACTGAGGTTGATTCGATTGCTATAAACAGCAGAGGATATAAATAGAAGTGTTGTCTGAATCATTAGAATAGGACTCTGGCGTTTTACCCATTTTTACACATAGAAATACACTGGAGACTCCTTGGGTGTTTTGGTTTTACCTCAGTCGACACAAAGAGCACTATAATGATCTTAACACATATTTTAATATGGTGTTGTTTATATTACTTGAATTTTGCACTATTTATTGAGGGTGTACTAATATTTGTGTGTCCTACTTCTGACCCAATATATGTATTGGTAGATATATATGTATGTTTGTGTGTGTGTTTATTGTAAATATTCAAAAAAAAAAATTGGCCTATGAAATATCAACAGCAAAAAAGTATTGAGCAAATAATGGGGTCAACCATGTGTTTGCTATATATAAAACTTACACCAAATTACACCAAAAATAATATTACAATATTAAAAAAATGAACATTAGGCTATTGTGTGTTACCATCTCAATAAAAACAGTGGTCATCCAGACCTTGCCCTTGTAATGTGGAACACAGCGAGGAGTCAGAGACTGACAGATGAAACCACACTGTTTTATTTCTACTTTAAATCTAAGGGGGGAAGTCGGGAAATTAGAAAGCGAGATGGGGGAACGTTCAAACTGGAGCTTGTTTTCATTTCGTGTTTAATTTCCTGACGCCTAAGCCCCCAGCTTTCCGATGCGGCCCCTGAAACCCTGCAAAACGAGCGTGGTGACCGTGCTGCTCTCTCTCTCCCCCCGTCTCCCTGTCTCCCTGTCTCTCTGTCTCTCTGAACCTGCGTTTGGGAGACTGAGCGGTTTAGTGTTTCTTGTCTACACTATCAAACAGTACTCAGAAAAAGAGTTCAGGCCTTTTCTGTTCTGTCTTAAACATGTGTGAATAGTGAATAGTGGCCACTGTTTGTTCTTCATCCTGTTTTGTGCTGAAGATTATAAGTTAGCTGGATTTTCTGAGATATGATCAGTCCTCAACACATTAGTGATCAATTTACCAACACGCGTTAACTACCATATTCAGTAATAGTTTTGTATATTTCTATATCTCAGTAAGTTACCAAATAATAATCTCCACCAATTGTGTGGAATTTAGAAACACACTGCTAACCACAAAAATACAGCAGGTTATGTGGAAAAGAGCCGTGCTATTGTACAAAAGAAGGTGTCAAGATGAGAAAAGACTGTTGATACTGTATTTTATCTATATACAGACCATCAACATAGAGTATCTAATTTTTCAAAACCTTGTGTTTTACAGAACAGCATTGCCAGTAGACCTGTTTTGTGTGCAATGATTAGTTAAATTAATGAATAACTATAATAGCACAAGGATATTTTCATCACACACACAAACACATTTTATATATATATATAATTTATGTATTTATTTTCACTACCTTGCACATGTCTAACCATTATATAAACATCATTAAAGTAAAATAAACAAGCAAATAACCAATCACAATAATTGAGGGACTAATAAGATGTAAAAAAAAAACATAAAGAAAATGTGCATTAACACCCTCCACTTGAGGAATTATCCAATTACACCTGTCTTAGGGATCAAAGTAAAACCAGCTCCCCTGCAGACTCAGTAACCTTAAACACAATACTTATATGGTCAACTTTAATAGACTCCTTCGCTTGGTATGCATTGTAACTGTGTACCAGCGCCCAGCCTCCAGGAACTCTCCTGGAAATGAGATGTGACACCTCAAAGAGATTTTATTCCTGCTAAAATAATTCCAATCTGAAAAGTATAAATGTGTTGAAGCAAGGTATTCCAATCGGTGACAGAACACTGTTCAAAGCTCTTAACCTTTCACCCCTCAGCTGTATTTCCATGCTATGAAATTCAAAGCAGAGCTGCTTTCTTCCCTGATCCACTGCAGAATTGGCTGCTTTTTCACTGTCGATATAAAAAAAAAGAAAAAAAACAAGAATACTATTCTTGAGGCTAGCTGGACATGTGCAAGGAAGTGAAAAAAAAACAAACATCTGAGTATTATAGGGCTAGTTGCACAATGTCTTTTTGCAATGTTTTTTTTTTTCTGCCAGTATTTCATTTCATTTTTCTCAAAGAGTTGAGCAGTACTGTCATTTTATTATTAGTTTGCTTTAAGTTTGACCATGAAGAAAGCATTGTGGCTGGTTGATTTAATGATGTGTTTTTTTTTTTTGTTTTTTTACATGAGATCATCTTTTAGGTATGTGAGAAATAATAGTCCTGACAGAAAGTCAAATAGGCACAGAAGGTGAAAAAAACACGGAACAGATCTGCCTCAGACATCTTTACAGAGTCAAAATCAAGTATATCATTTCAATCAAAGGTCTTCGCAACTGGTCATCACATAGATCCTCTGATACTAAGAGAAGAAGTGGCGTTAACCACAGAGTCCTGCTCAAAAGCCAGTACGTTTGGCTAAATCCCTCCGAACTCTAGCTAATTCTCAAACTTACATTTCCATTCCCCTGTAAATATGGGAACTGTATATTCCTGAAAAGGTATTTCATGTTGGCCACTTGGAAGACAATTGGAATGGTCTAATTTGGATGCATATCAGTAGAAGCTAAATAGTGGACTTTAGACAAGCACAACATAGACACGGTACCATACTGTACTTACCACAAACATATCACCCACAGAGACACAAAACTGAGAGCAAAAAAATTGTACAGCACAACTCTCTTACCAGCATCCAAACAATCCAACCACAATGACAACTGCTTCATTGAATCACTGATTCATTGAATTAACTGCATATTTTTGTGAAGAACTTATGAAAAACTGAATTCATATCAACAACACTGTAAACCAAAACTCACTTTACAAATGGTCGCCATGCAGTTTATTCTAGTCATTACCTGTATGTTACTGCCAAAAAACACTATGGTAACCTGTAATATGTTATAGTATGTAATATATGCTGTAGGAAACCAATGTTTTTAGATGGTATATAGTATTTCTTTATTTATGTGCACATGAGAACATACGGTAAGCAGTGAGAATGTTTTAAAAGCGACGGTGTCTTCTGTAAAGCTTGAAAAGGAAACAAACTCTCCTGTTTCTGTGTATTTTTCTCCTCTCTCCATGTCTTTACTTGGACACAGAGATTCGGCAGTGTGACATGCAGCACACTTCCTGTTTTCACAGATGCTTGAAAGGCCTATCCCTGTGCTTACAGTACATGGATGAAACACCACTGGATGTGCCCTTGTGACTAAAGATTGAACTGCAGTATGCACCAGAATGTTGTGCTTTTATGTTGCTGATTTTCAAAAATAAAATGCATTTCACAGAATGTCACAATTTGATAATTAAAGAATTGTGTTAATTCAGGGTTAGGCCATGTTGAAAGTAAATGGTACTACAAGTAGTATATTTTACTGCTAAAAGGACCCTTGAGTTATTATCTGTTTCAAATATTCACCTTTTTTTATAAGACAGGACACACTGTTTAAGAGTGGGAATGGCATTTGTAAGTGCTAGTTACAAGACAGGCAGCTAGTCTGTTAAAATGGAAAGGAATAGTAAATTAGTTAAATGTGTGTAATCACCAGATTATTCCACCTGGATTTGGGGGGGGGGGGGGGGGGGGGCACAGGGGATTATCAATGTAGGTCATGTTTTAAAGGTTATTTTATGAATCACTGGGGCAAACTGTAACTTCTCTGCTTGTTTAACAAGTGTTAAAGGTGCACTTCACACCTGCTGTTCATTACAATTATTCTGATCTTTCCTGGCTCTCTCTGCCCTCTGCCCCTGCTTAATAAAATGGAATGATCTGGCAGCACCCATCCTGGGGTGCACCATGCATCAGTGTGCAATGCCAAAAGTGTATTTATTTTCTTTATTAATGTAGCCAATAGGGTTCAACGCTTTAATAAATCCATGGGAATTCTTTATGTTTCTTAATTTACAATTCTTCGCATATAAAATGCATTATTTCATTTTTTAGCAGTACTACATCTTATAAATTAAATCATACATTCTTGATAAGTTAAAGGCACTTCTAGGGAGTGTCTGGAAATGTAATGCACCAGTAAAAGGTGTAAGGGATTAACAACACAAAAGAAAATCTTTAATATATTGTTGTTTTTATACACTTAACCTCAGGTTTATTGTTCTCAAAAATCCAAATAAAAAAGGGATATAATATTTATCAAACATTTGTACATGTTTGGTCATTACCTTGACCCGGTTCTGGCTAAATGGTATCCTTCCTAATGCTGTGCAGGTTTTGATGAGTAATGTTCTCTTGTGTGTTGTTTTACAAGACCCTAACAGACTCTCATTAGTTATACAATCTTCAGCACTCTTTGGCTAGTCCCCTAAAACCACAGGGCCCTCAGATTCATCCCACAGGTTCTCTATAAAGGAGGTGCAGTGTGTGAAAAAGTACTGCATACAACAGGGGCCCATAACTCAAGACTCCAATCCCTGGGCTCTCTTTATAATACATTATATTCTCTTTTTTCTCACTTTTCTTTCTTTGATGTTTTTATAGTTTCTGAGTTTAATTCAATCAACTAGATTTTAAGTAGCTATTAGTGTTTTTTATGCACAAGAACCTGTGGCACCACTTAATGAGACAACAGCAAATATGCAGTCTGTATCTCAAATGGTTCCTTAGAAATTAGGTGTTGAAGGTGCTGCAACTGTGGCTATGTCAATGATGATTGAACTTGGCCAATAGAATCAGACAGTAGTTGTGTTCCAAATTGTATCCAAATGGAGTCTGTTTAAATAAAATGTGGCAGATCTTAATACTGACACCCTCAAATTTATAAACGTGATTTATCATTTCAGTTTATTTCTATTGTAGTAATAGTGATACATGTTAATCAATCCTGGAGGAGTATCTAAACTGGATTAATATGGAATTTCTCTTAACACATACCACAGGAATCTCTCTGGCTCCTGCCAATGTCCTGTGGAAGATGGGTAATAGTTTCTAGTAGTTTGGCACTGTCCTGTGTGCATTTCATTGGGGATGGTGCATGTCTGCGGCTTCTGGACTGAGTTCATGAAGACTCAACATCCTTCAAAAGCTCTAAGATCTTCATGCGCCACCCCGAAATGTGTATTGGGTCCCGGCGTCAGGGGGTGGTCAAGGGATGCAACTGCACTCCAGGGCCTAGCCTCTGGGGGGGCCAGCCCTGAGTTCATTTCTTTTTTTTCTGAGGCCACTTTTATATTAAAAAATATGTAGGCACCATCTTATGTACTGGGATTAGAAAAATAAACTGTAGCAAGGTAGTATTGGCGGACTGTCAATCAAAACAGAAATTTGCAAATCAGAGGTAACAGATTGTCAATCTGGAGGCGGGAGACACGAGCGAGCACTGTGGCAATAGGTCAGTGTTAAGGTCATGTGATTAAACAGATGGTAAAAATTCAGCATTAAAAAAAAAATGACATGCTTTTGGGATATTAATTTGTTAAGCATATTCATGAATGCTTTTTTTTTTTTTTTTTGCTTATTGAATGGATTTGTACTATGGGCTAAGTTTTGAGATGCAGACATGTTTTTTTTTTATAGAAATGTTTTCATAATAACTTTTGTACTTGATAAGATGAATCTAGAAATCCAGTTGATGCCTATGGCCAATATGTTTTTCTGAATAATCTGAAGCTATTAATATGTTCAATATTAACTAAATCGAGTTATTAATCAAATTGATTAATTGATTAATTAATTAATTGATTAGTTTATTAGTCTTGTTCACAGTCATCAAATAACGTTAGAATATGCTTTGTTGTGGAAAAAAAAAGTTTTTTGACTGATTCTTTTGCTGGTCATGTATTTATTTTCAAAAGGTTTTCTTTAAGTTGTGCTGCAGTTGTGCAGTGCGTTTTTATTTTTATTTGGGTGAGGGGGGGAGGGGGGGTTCTTTTTAACAGTCTTGCACCAGAGCCCAGTAAATCCTAGAGCCAACACTGTCCATGGGGTTATCTGGTAAACGCCATATTGTTTGGATAACCAAGATTTAAATATTCTGTGTAATGCAATTCAACATCTTTTAAAATAGACCAAGGATTTAGAAGGGATCTGAATTTAATTAGTGTATGACACCACTACAGATATACTTTAAACAGCTATGTGGCTCCATCATTTTGATTGAATCCAAGCAAGGATCTTACTAGAGAAATCCACAATATCGTATGTCAGTGTGGCAATGTGCCCCGCCCCTGTGTGTATTCTTGTGTTTTATGTTGTATGTTGTGTGTGGTGTGTTAATGTTGGTGTATAGATATGGCTGCACGGGATATAAATGGGTGTGTGCAGCACAAGTTATTTTAAAATGTGTAATTGTATTTAGGCACAGGATTGCACATCACTTCACGTGCATTTAAAGTATTTAATATGTGAGCACGAGGTTGCACATAATTAATTCACGTGCTGGGATTCAAGTGAATAATTAATTAGTAATTGAATCCCGGCACAACAGTATATATAGCTGCACGTTTCACTCACTCGGGGTTGTGTGTTCGGTGAGTGGAGAACAGGAGTGAGGAAGGAGAAAAAGGAAAGTGAAAGAAAAGGAAAGTTTCTGTCACTCACCGTGTTTGTTTGTCTGTTTACTGTTTTATTGTTTTGTTCGTCTGTTTATTTTGGCCAACGCCCCGTTTTGTTTGTGCAGTCAGTGTTCTCTGTTTTGTACAACCTTTTTATTTGCAATAAACCGGCGCAAGCAAGCGCCTTCATCATTTCACCGTACTGTGTGTGTTTCCTTTCCTGGGTCTGACGTAATCACTCAGCCAGCCGTGTGACAGTCAGTCATTCAAAATACAGTTATCCTTTATCTGCCTTAAATAGATCAAGAAGCTTTAGCTTTACTGAGATTCATAAATGGGTCATTTTATTGAGGATTCTACTACATTAGCTTATTAGCACTAGTGGTGCCAAGTTCTGTTAAGGAATGTAAAACATGCTGTATTTGGAGCAAAGTGTCAGAATGGCTGTGCTTATCCCTGCACAATCTAGAAAGTTAGCTTTGGGCTTTCTTTCAAGCTTGCCCTTACTCACCCCCACCCCCCCTCCACATTACCTGCACTCGGGCCTCAGTCAGGTCGGTGCGCAGTGCCAGCTGCTCCCTGGCGTACACGTCGGGGTAGTGTGTCTTCTGGAACACTTTCTCCAGCTCCTCGAGCTGGTAGCTGGTGAAGGTGGTGCGGTTGCGTCTCTTCTTGCCCTTGTTGCTCTCGCCCTCACCCTTGTCCAGCGGGTTGGTAATCTCGGAGCCCGGACGGTCCTGGGGTCCCTTGACCCCGGACTCTTTCACACTGAGGTAGCTGCTGTCCATCCCTGCAGGGTCAGTGCTCGGGGGCAATTCGGAGTCCGTCAGCCCACTGCTGTCTTTGGCTGAAAAGACAATGGGAGAGGGAGTACTGTTAGTGCGGCTGAGAAGACAGGTAAAATTTGTCCTAGACCGGGGGTAATTAACATGGGTGCTGGAGCGCCATTCCTTTACAGGTTGATTTAGTAATTAAAGACCTATATTTGAATAAAAGTGGTTTCTTATAACAGGTAGTATATCATTGATTTCAATTAATACAGGTGACTTTTTTAGGTTATATTTTTCACTGGATTGCTGTTTCAATTTTAATATTCTTGTTAGCTTTAGATTCTGCCATAATATAATGCCCATTTTACAAGGTTTATAATGTATGATGCCAGTCAATGCATGAGTTCAGTAATTTCCTTAAGAATACATACTATAGAACAGCAAGATTAATAATAAAAAAGCACTTCCTTCTGTTTTCAATTTGCACTGTGATCACTGTACAAGTAAGTTAGGTGTAATCCAATATTGTTTAATTACTCTTCACTCAAGCAGGGATAGTTTTCTCATTTGAGTTTTTTTTTTTTAAGACCATGAAAGTCCTTAAAGACACAGATGTTTGGATTAAATAAATTGGAATAGGAAATACAGTCACTGTTTAGAGTGGATTTCAAAACCACATGTTTAAAATGCATCTGTTGTGGATGGGTCTTTCAGAAGCTGATAAGAGCATTAAATAAAACAGCTGTACTTTTAATAGTGTTGTGTGGTTTTAATTGAATAAAGAGTTTGACCTGGATAATTAACTCCACTGTAAACTACTCGCTATCTAAATATTTATATCCACATGGGTCAAGTCACTTCCTGACTTCATTTCCATTGTAATTGATTGCCTAATGTTTAATAGTGACGTCTCTGCAGGCGTTCTTCTATTTAAAAAAACATGAAATGGTGTAAATGTGAAGCACAGAATGAACACATTATGGATGATGTGCTTCTAGAATGTAAATAAAGCTTGGTGCACATTCACTCCCATTCACTGCATGTGTTTATAATTCCCCACATGCTTTTCACCGTTTAGAAAGTGTAATGAAATTAGGCATTAACTAAAACTGTACATTTACAATAGTAAACACTATTTATAAATAGGATTGTTAAAATTCATATAACGTCCGACAGCATTTGTTAGTTTTTTCATTACGTTTGTTAGTAGTAAAATATAATTTAATGATTTCTCTAGATAATGGGGGGTGGGGCTTATGTCAAGAAAGATTTGGAACTCTTGCCTTATCCTCCAAAACATCTACAAACAAGATATGTACACGGGAGCTTGGCGATGCAATGGGATATAATATTCAGCTTAGGGAAATGATTTTGTCTCAACAGGACGGAAGTCTATGCTCAAGAGCTGCAAGACGAAGCTCGCCCATCCCTACAGTGCTGGGCTGGTCGTTGCCTTTCACCGTATAAGCACAACTGTTCCAGAGAACCAAAAACAATGCTTGTACATTTTGCATTGTTTGTTATGAGAATGTGTGCTTTGTATCCTTGCAGACTATGTCTGTGGCTTGTCAGTTTCTCAGGACACTCGTATAACCAAAACCAGTCCCCCTCAATAAATCAGGCTTTCATCAGAAATAACCACCCTTAGCATTGATCACAGGCCGACACGAAGAGGAGTGTTTTTCTTGGACAGACAGGTATTACATCCTCAGACTAGATTTCACTTTAGACCCTCAAACTGGAAAGAAATCCATGACCAGATTTATGGATGAACTAAACTGAACAGAAGGTCACTACCTTCATCCCATCGTTGTCTGTCTGTCTGTCAAAAGCATTAGCCAGAGCTGTTGTCTACTCGACTTTTTTATGTTTTACCTAAGAATTGGGTTCTTGTGAATTGGTGTTGGAATTTATGGATTTGTCCGTCTGTCTGTCTGTCTGTCTAGGACAGGGGTAGGCCTAGCTCCTCAATCAGAGAATGTTTATATGTATGATGTTGGTCTGCTAAAGCAATCTAACAGGCCCCCTAAAATTAAAATTCTCTGTCCCAAAACTCACAAAACAAATGCGTACATGATAGCCCTGTAGCTGTTGATTACGTCAGCTCTGATTGTGCGGTGAGGGAGAGCTGGGTTTCGGTGAAGTAGAAAAGCAACCACATAATGAGGGGCTTGGTAATGGAGCTTGGAGGGACAACTGATTTCTGTATCCAGCAGAGTGGAGGGCTGGGCTGTAGGGGAGTAAGAAGGGAGGGGAATCAACAACACCATTGTATATCATAGTTGTTACATACTGGGCAAAATATTATTGGCGGTGCATTTTTCACCCATTTAGCCCAAACTAATTAATTAGCTAGAATGAGCAAATAATATGTAAAGTACAATAAATACAAGTAAGGTAATCAAAGGGAAAGCTCATAGCAGTGCTTGCCTTGTTAACAGCCACTTTTAAATACACTGTTCATACACTGCAACTGAGCTGTAGAAGATGCAATAAAATAACCTCCTGCTCCTGTGGGTGGAGCTGTGCTCTAATATGGACCCTGACAAACACACACAACCATACATTTAGAGTAAGGTTACAAATAAAACTAAAGTGAATTGAATTTAGTGATACATCCAGGGGTTCAGGGTTTGACCTTTGAGCCTGACTTTAGTCAATTTGACTTTTAAATTCTGCCCCCTCCCCCAGCTCAGAACTACCAGAATAGCTGTTTTAATGAGAAGTCAGAGCTATGCTGCAGTGAACTGTCCTATGGTTTACAATGAAATGTTTTTGTTTGTTTTGTTTCTGAATTGCCCTTATATGAGTAAACAATCCTTTAACTATCTAACTAACGTAGCAATATTTAAGTCCACCAGTTACCCCATTTACACATTTGAATTATTGGAGATCCCCACTACATGGCAGCGTGTAAATGGAGACTGTACCCCTGGTTCAAGTTATACTGTGTTCTGATGCTAGCCAACGCTGCTCAGCCTTGATAAAAATAAAGCCTTTTTTTGCTCTTTGGTATAATGGGTCCCACATTGCCTCCTGCCTAAGACTGACACATCCTGTTAAGGGTTCGGAATACATATATTTACTCAAACATAAATATTTTAAAGTTATTCCTTTAGATGCCTTGTGACTTCTGCGTCCACCAGGAAAAGCTGTCAGACTGTTTGAAACCATGCCACTGGGATCAAAGGGGCTTGTTTATCTTCTGTGTCATTTATATTTTTTTGTGGAGAGGTGGAGAGGGGGTTGAACTTTCTGGCATTCTGTCCTTTCAATACTATCAGAAATGGATAGTTTTCAGCTGAATGCAAATATTTTGGGGAAAATTTTGCTAGGGGCACTTGTGAATACAGTGAGGTGAAAGACATGGGAAATAACAGTATTGGCAAAACCTCTGCCCCTGGCTGATTTAATAGTCCCTAGAGCACATGCCTGCCTAAGATATTTCATTAAAGCAACAAATTCTTAAATCTTAAAATCAAAATCTTTTTTTTTTAAACTAAAATAGGATTCCTTGGCGATAGTTTTAAAACATTCATCCATAATTCAGTTTGCTTTCATTTTTTATATATGTTAAAACGATTTTTTTTTTTTTTTTTTTTTACATTTTTAAATAGATATGGCTGGTGTGTGCTTCTGAATAATAGCATTTAAAAGTCTTACTGTACCCCACATTCTTTTAATTTGACAGAGAAAAAGATAATACAAATGTTAAAGTAGATATATAGCACAGAGTGATGGAAATGCAGTGGCCATGTCTGTCACACTCTAGTTGAAGTAATTTATAACATTCTATTGCAATAAGTTTAATCATAGCAGGAGGAATCCTGCATAGATGGTTAAAGAAATGGCATACTAAATATAAACAGATTTTTTGAGGGTGGGGGTTGAGGCTAAATAAGTAAACATACTGAGCAAATGTCTGCCGTTTAAAAAAAAATAAGTTTATGAAATATAAAAATGACCAAGTTAAGCAAGACATTTATAAACTCAGACAGGCAGCAATGGATTCAATTGGAGTTTGAGGGAATGTAAACAAACTGGAAAGAATTCCAAGACCGGGTTTCTGGGTGAAGTAAATTGCACAGAAGGCTACACTATGGGGGAATCAAGTAAACGGACCACAGAAAATCATACTGTAAAATGGAGCACACTGCAGATTTTTTAAAATGGGATTTACTTTATCTTATAGATAGGTGTGCTTGTCTCTCCGCATTCAAAGGATCTCATTTTAAAGAAAGTTCCATTATAAAGATAGGGATTTTCGGAATCTGCTGTGGTCCCCCTGAGTAGTCTCTATACTCCCAGAGGTCCTGGGGCTGCAGTTTGATTTCGGGAATGTGCTGAGGTCCCCCTGAGTGGTCTCTACAGACTCTCAGAGTTCCTGGGACTGCAGTTTGAGAACCGTTCCTTTGTCACATTAATCAAATTCTGTTTTAGAGTGTGATATTATTTCCTGCAGAGTATCTGTAAACTCGGCACAGACCCAAACAGTGCTACAACAGGCAGGGGGCTTGTTTCCCTCCTGGTGCTACAGCACAAAGTCAATATGTATCCCATTCTATTAAAAACGAAAAACCACATCCCCAAACTAAACCGAAGCTGTAATTCCACTGAGTGCTGAGGCAATGCAAAACAATGGAGAGGGTTCAGACAGCGGGTCAGTGGTTGAGCTGGGATTTGAACCCAGGATCTCCTGATCTGTTCTACTAACCAATAAGCTACAATGCTTCCTTTGATGTGACGAGTAAACAAACATCATGCACACATGTCAATATTACTGAAAAGTACTGTAGATAGTAGCAACTACTGCATGATTATTGCTCATATTAATCATATTGAAATACATGTACAGCACATGTAAAATTCTAATTTGGTGGAAGATGTGTTTTGGGTTGTTTTTTTTATTTTATTTTATTTAGTGTGCACAATCATTTTACCCCAGTTTGTAATCTAGTTATTTATTCTCCTCACCGTAGCAATTCCCCACACAGCTCAGCAGACCCGAAGGTTCAGTGGGCATCCTCCAATCCCACTACCAAGCCAGCTTTCTCTTTTACACCCAGGAACTCGAGAGCGGACGTCAGCAAGCTACCGGCCTCTGGAGGTGTCCGCTCTGAGCTCACGGGGCGTCTGGCCAGCAGGGTTTGCCTGCCTAACCCACAGGAGCGCCAGACACAATGTGACGCTTCCTATCTCAGTCTATTTTAATGGTACCAAAAAAAATACCTAATCCAAGGGATTGTTGATTTTAGGTTGAAACCGATAAGCACTGAAGTAAACGTGATCAATCTCTCACTACATCTCCTCGCTTGGTCTTGTGTGCAGCAGTCTGGGATATACACCCAGAGCTTGCTACACCTCTAGATTCTAGAACAGTACCCATTTTTAAAAGGGTATCTCAATCTGTCTTTGTTTGATTTATCTTTTACTAACTGAATTGTCTGAATTACTGTAAATGTGTTTGTAAGGCGCAAAAGAAATCAACAAAAAAAAAAGAAAATTACCAATACTTAAAAAAACACAAAGAAACAGAAGTCTTATATTTGGCATAGTCAGTTTATTGAACAGCAGGATTTATGCACAATAAAGCAACTCATTTTCCTTTCTGTTTATATGTATCCACAGGGTAAAACAGAAAATAAGCTCCTATATTATTGTTGGACTATAAGTACAACAGCTTATTAGTAGTGCTTAGATTATGTATAACAATACATAACCTCCTTATCACAATATTTACTAGGAATCATTATTATACAATAAATCATTCCCTCCAAACTGGAGTATAATGGTTAACACATGGTACAGTAGTTATAAATAATATTAAGTATAATTGTTATTTATTTGAAAATAGTTTTAATCTTGCAATTAAAACTCCTCTCTGTGACCTACGTTTCCTATGACAGGTTGGCAGAATGAAATCAAAAATATATATTAAACGCTGCTATAGTGACAATAAAAAACGTGTCTCTACAGACAAAATAGTCCTTTCATTTTGATTTATGCTAGACCCCTTGTTCCAGAATGTTTTTCCTGGGTAAACATTTAAATAAACAAGCATACATTATACCGTTTTCTTTTAAGAATTTGGCACCCCTCATGATAACAAAAACAAACTTGTGTATTTTTCTTTAAAATGTTTATGCTAATTCATAAGTGCATCAGTGATTGTGCATGTCAGACCCACAGATTGAAATATTTGATGATGTTTATATGTTGCATCAGGCATGTGCTACCCATCATATAACAATATCTAAAATGCTTTCAAAATTATGTTTATTTCCCCTTGATATTTAATTCAGGCCAGCTTTAAGCACGCCCTTTATCAGAAAAGAAGTACAGCACCAATACGGACGGATTTTAAACAGCAACTTTGCAGTTGTTATCCAAATAAAGATTTTTTTTACATCTATGTTATGATCTATTCTGATTTTACAATGAAGTGTAATAGATGACATTATTTTGCAGAAAATACATTCAAGTAAGTTACAAAATGCACTTCATTGAAGTAATACTGCAGAGGGTAAAACGTTATTAAATTACACTGGTTCGTTAAGGACAGGAGACAACATTAAAAAAAAAAAAAATGTTATGTCAAAATCACAAGATGAATGATCTTGATGTCATTTGAAATGTGGAGATCCTGAGATCATTTATTTTGTGATCTTGACACTTTTTTCCATGTCCTCAGTGAGCCACATGGAAAACACATTTTACAGTATCATATATATTTGTTTATATATTTGCATACTTTCATATGTTTCCCAGGACATTTCTTATACTCTCTTGTTCTCTTGACAAGTCTGCACGTAAGAAGGGGGAGGGGGATAATTCCTAACATATGAGATGTCAGTCAAAACCACCTCTAGGTATTAAGGTCATGTCTTTACTGGGGGCAGACGTTTAACCAATGCAGGCAACAGGGAAAAGCACCAAAGTGAAATTTCACTGGTTGTAAATCTGCAGGACGTCCTTAGTGCTTTTATGGAGAGGATAAGGGTCGGCCGCAAACGAATAAAAGAGACACAATAAATTAGAGTTCCTGTCCTTCTCCAGCGTGAATCAGAGTACGCCCTCTGATCCTCCGATGATGAGCCTGGGGAGGCTAGTTTCTTGGGGAGTGTATTATTGGATAGACATGATTTTGGAGTGCTACCGATCAATGAGCTACATTCAAAAAGCAATTGCTCCAATTTGGATCATATCTAAAACCTGTTACATAACATGCTGTTGATGTTATTAACTATTATTTTATACATTTCTGAATTTATTTATATGTGTGTACTTCTTCTTATCATCATGTATAGTGTTTAATAAAGTCACCAGCATTTTTTACCATCTCTGAGCAAACCTGAGCATGATTGAATTTGTGTAAATATAAAAATTACCACTAGGGGTGTGTTCCACCGATTTCTTCCTCCACAGATTGTCATTGATTTGTGGTGGGAGAATTACCAGTGCCCACCCCAGGTGGTCAGTTTATACTGGCTCCTTATGAAAATTCCAGCTTGCTCTGGGTTCCCACACAAGTTAGATACATGTATGCTGATGAATACAAAAACAATAATAAATGGTGATTAAGAACATATACAATGAGATCATTACATGCACAGCACAAACCACTGTGTTGTTTGCAATACTACATAGTGCACAGGAGACAGCAAAAGCAAGTATGGTACCACAAGATATTCTTTAATACTAAAGCAAATACAGTACAACAAATCACCTCTGGGTAAGAACAGCTCTCCATAAGCAGTAAATGATCTCCACACACATTATTATTATTTATTTATTAGCAGACACCCTTATCCTGGGTGACTTACAATTGTTACAAGATATCACATTTGGGTTTCTACTGGAGCAATCTAGGTAAAGTACTTTGCTCAAGGGTACAGCAGCAGTGTCCCCCACCTGGGATTGAACCCACAGACCTCCGGTCAAGAGTCTGGAGCCCTAACCACTACTCCACACTTCTGCCCATACCATATGTGTGCTATAACTGCTAGTCCCAAGTCATGGCTATAACCTTACCAGTTAGATTGAAGATTATACTCAGTGAAGACAGTACAAAGCAGAATGGCCTTAAAATAATGTAGGTGAGGGGAAACTATGAGACCGTTTCCTTAAAAAATTTGACTGCTTTGAGCTTATGCTGTGGAAGAAACATTCCTAGCCAAATTGAAGGATGCCCTCCAACGTATAATGATGTGAATCTCTAATGCCATGAAATACATAGAGATTTCATGGAATTGCAGATTCACGTCCTTATTAGTGAGTTTTGAGTGATGGTGACGTGAATCTCTATTTACTAAACAAATGGGGATTTGTGGCCTTATCAGTGTGTTTGAGTGTGAATTACAGAACATGGAAGTTCATTGGATGCAAGCCTTGAATGTGAGTCACTGGAACTGCTGAATTAATTAAATGAAACAGGTAAAAGGTAAGACAAATACTTGCAGATAATATATGGGTGGCTTTAATAGATTAGGTTCTGACAAGCTGCCAGCTTTTATAATTATTGTCACACATTTGTATTAGTTTATTAATTATATTATGTATATTAACTACACATTCACACAAAATAAGCAACATTTGTCAACATGTTAGTAAACCAGTTGCTAAAAGTTAATAAAGCATTTGTTTGACTGTGCTCGTCTGTAAGTAATACTCTGCTATAAAAGACTGAAAAGGCTCTTCAGAACTTTAGGAGATAGAAACCAAACTGGTGGTGGAACACCCAAGAACCTCCCAAGGGAAAGTAAACCCCAAGCCAGTCTCCAGGGTCTGTATTCTGCTTTGTGCCCAATGTGCACATCATGGAAACCAGCCCTGCCTGCTCACTTTGTGTCTCATTATCAAAATAAGTGTCTTCATCAACTCCAGGGCAGGATGACTCTGTAAATGATATGGTAAACCAGAGCACTTGAATATATGTCTGTAACCCTACTGTCTTTGTAAATAAGTCTTTGGATTGTTACTGTTCTGCCCGAAAGCCTTCAAAATGTCATGCTTGAGGTACAGAAAATAACAGAACCAAAGTAATGATGCCTTAACCCAACCAAACCTCTTTAATTTGATTTGCTTTCTTGGGTAGTGCAGCACCACAGGCAGACACGCCTATGTTTTGTTTTTTACGATACATAAACTACAGTAAACACTGCTAGAATCTATAACTACAACTTTTAAGGGTCTACCTGATATTGTACACTGGCACCTGGGTCAATGCATCTGGGCACAGTATCTCTTATGTGTTTGCTCCAGTAATAGCACTCCAGTCACTACAGGTGGTGCAGTTCAGTTTCGGTGTTGTTGCTTTTTTTTTTGTCAAACGAGAACTGCCTGTACCCGGAAGGATGTGTCTTACAAAAATTGACAAGTACAGTTGTTATTCACAGTATACCCACAGTACTCCTTGCTAGATACTCTAGTTTGATCAGAATCCAATTTCTCACATTCTGACTATAACTAAGACTGCAGCATCTCTGCACTGCCTACAGGATATAATTAAATTCTTCCAATTTACTTATTCCAGTAAGTAAAGGATGTTGTACTGTAACCATTATTTTAATGAGTTTCTTAAATAGCACTGGGCCCTGATATGGAAGCACACTAGGACTGCTATGATACCACACTACTGCGATAGGTTCCCTGTCTTTACTGGTTAATGTGATGTTACCAGTACCATTGCAGCTTCCGTTGTCTCTTCGAACATTGCTTTGCCACTGCACTGCCATCATGGCTTTAGAGTTTGCTTCAGAGTAACACAATCAGTAAGCAGGTAATTGGGATCTGGAATCAGTATACCCTGGTTCCCTGTGCTCACTTCTAACAACCAAGCCATGCTGTTATGAAGGATTTAATCACACAGGGGTATTGTATTACAGATCTCCTGAAATGTCACAAAGCTCTGGAAATGCTCTGCGCAGTTACCAGCAGAGCTGGTGCTTTGGGGGAATTGGCAGCAATCATGAGAAAATGCACTGTAAAATAAAACTATTGGTCTCCTGGAACATGGGAATCATCATAGACTTCATAGAAAAGAGTTGATGTCAGGATTAAAGTTTCGGAACATTACTTTTTTTTAATGAGTTCTGCTGCTTGGTTCAGCATGCTTATACACACACATTCAGGCAGACATGCAGACACTCGCATATACACACGCACTCACAAGTCCACACTTGCAGACACAGAGTAGGACGTCCTTTCTCAAACACCTTAATTCAAAGAGGATTATGCCTTCTTTTGCATTTTTTAGTGCAGCTTACATATTGTATGTCATTTAACTTTACAATTGTATACTTATTTTTTGTAGTAAGGTGTGTGTGGGGGGGGGGTAATAATTAAAGAAAAATATTTATTATAGCTTGTCAAAAACATTGATATGAAAATTGATATTTGACTTAATTAAAAAATAATTTAAATCTCAAGAGGAATCAAACAATAACACCTAAAAGTTTTTATTTATTTATTTATTTATTTTTATGTCTGACATCTATTTTGTTCTCTATTCAGAAATGCTGAGCTTGAAAGTCCAAACCAAACTCCTGTTATTTCTACAGCCAAAACCCCAGAACCTCCATCTACCTGCAGGAGAAGTCTTTAGATTGGTCCAGACAAAGGATTGTACTGGCAGGCTTGGTGAAGATATAGGGCCGTGTTTGAGGAGAGGCTGCAAACTGGGCTGGATTTTCAAAGGTTGACCCCCTGTCCTTTGGGGATTGCGCAGGGACTGACTCACTTCACATGTGGCTCGGGCAAGGTTTCGGCTCTGTGCTCCAGATGTGCAGCTCAGAGCTGAAGAGCACTATACTTGTGGGCTGCTAATTTCGTAGCTTTGTTTTATACAACCATTTCTAATTAGCTTCACATTAAAACATTTTTGTATTTAGAAAGATACAATTAAACACAGTGCCACAGAAATCTTAAATAGATTACTGTGACATTTGTCTTGGGAACTTCTTTAATGTAAAATGTAAATGCGTGTACAGTATGTCTGGGTTTACTGTATGAAAATTATTGGCATCTTAAGAAAAGATTCAAGGCCCTAAATCTTAAAAAACCACCACCTTTACCAGCACACCCAAAACTCAGAGGTTCTGTAGTTACACTATAGAAGCCTAGAGGTGACTAAATTCAAGGCCCAGGGTACATTTGTAAGAATTTCTACTTCTCTTTAAGAATGTTTTGCTTTTTAAGTTTGAACAGCTATGTCCAAAAGTTTTGCATCACCCTATAAACTTAACTAAATGCTTTATAAAGTCAAATGAAACCTGCTAAATAGTGTTACGTTAATATATTGAATTAAATACCACATTGTAGTTTTCCATATAATCAATGAAAAACTTAAACATTTTTTAAAAATGTGACATTTCGAAATCTAACATAAAATACTATACTACTATTATGGCTTTCGGTAGACTTCTGCAATATAATTTTGTAGTTTTGTTGATTACATGATGTTAAATATAGAATTAGTTATTATTATTATTATTATTATTATTATTATTATTATTATGATGATGTCCTAAAATTCTTGGTGATGCAAAGCTTTTGGCCATACATGTACGCTTATTCTATTTTGGGATTCATAGGAAAAACAGTGATTTATTACTGAGAAGGACAACCACGATTTGTTACTGAGAAGGACAACCACTTACTTGGTCAATGCAGGGTCATGGCAGAAGAAGCTTTGAAAATATACCAATAAAAAATCAAACACACTTTCACTCTATTGTGTGCTCTCATTTATACAGGAAAATGCAAGGCCTATGAAGTAACATATGTTAAGTATGATTTACTGGAATTAATTTGTTATCTCTGGAACTTTAAATGCATTGTGCTGTTTGCGTCAGTATTGCACTCATCTGCTCACAGGTACTCCACTGCACATGTGCACATTACACAGGTTAAAAAATATTATTATGCGTGCTATATTGGGGTAGCAATCAGTTTACCTCTGTGTTATTATAGGAGGGGAATTATAGCAATCCTTTCATTTTGTACCTGTGAGACCAGGAACGTGGAGTGTATACTGGAGACAATGCACAGTGAATCTCATAATTTAGTACTGGGCTGAAGATGAGCAGAGTCAGGGAAATGAAGAGAAGACCTCCTCAGCCCAGGAATCCCTGCCGTCTCACTGAGAGAACATTTAGGTAATAACTCAAAGAAATTCCAAGCATTAAAGACGAGGATCTGGAAAAGAATTGCAGCGGCACTGTCTATCCACCTTTCTGTTCATCTAACAATCTGTCTTTGCAAGCACAGAAGTACAATCAAAGGAAGTATGTATGAAAGTCATGATCTCAGTATTACACCTAGGTCTCACAGGGTATCACATATGCTACAAGAAGCTGACCCCAGAATTACATTTTAGTTATGACAGCGCTAGCTTTTAAAAAGTATAACATAAACTATGGTAACTGTGTGCAAACAAAGTTGGTTTGCTTAGTTATGTGGATTTCTTTTAAAAGCCTTCCATACCTACATGCATACAGACAGACAGACAGACATGTATTTGCCCACACTGTACATAAATACACACACACACATATTGTACATACATATATCTGCACATACTTTTATTACATATGTACATATATGCATTCAAACAATGCATACATACAGTACTTATATTAGAATAGCTTATATAATCTGTTCTTTAAAACTGTGAATACCTGTCCTATTCAAAGCAATATGTATAAGACACTTAAACGTATTTCAATAAATCTTATATTTGTGGGAAACTAGTGTCAGCAATCCATGGATCATCATTTTTTGAATAAATGGCAAAACATGTTTCTACTTTGAGCTGAATCCATGAAGACTGCTGCTCAAACTGTGAGCTAACCTTTCCAGTTCAATTAAAACTGAAACATGTACGTGTCCTCATATGGCAGGGGGTGTTTTTTTTTTCAGTTTGCCTTTCCCAATTCAATAATAGTGTTTCCTATTGCTATCTAATGTTAACACAATTATGCAGGCAGAAAAGGACAATATGCAATTCCTTTTAAATCCGTGCTCCAGTAAAAATTACTGAGATTTCTTTTTGGTACCTGAGAAATACAGCTAGGTTGAGGCCAATACTGTCCCGAGCTGACGCTGAGACACTGGTTCACGCGTTTTGTAACCTCAAGGGTTGATTATTGTAATTCCTCATTTGCCTCACTGAATAAGTTGCTGCTTGTTCAAAATGCTGCAGTCACAACTTGTGCACATAGCTGTCACATCCCCCCAGTTGTAAGGTCACTACACTGGCTTCTTGTGAAGCATTGTATTGATTTTAAAATGTGGCTTTTTATTAATAAGGCTATCCGTGGTTTTGGTCTAGCCTATTAGCAGTACTTATTCCTTACAAAACAGTCTGCACTCGGAGATCTGCCAATAATGGTCTTTTGTTAATGCCAAGAACTCCATTAAAAGGCAAGCAAGGGTATTTATTGTGTTCCTTCACTTAGGAGCTCACTTCCAGGTGACTCACTATCTGGAATGTGGAATAAAATGACAATGTATTCAAAACTCTCTTTTTTTATTCCAAACAAAACAATTTTGAAATGCAAATTAACACAACAATATGAATCTAGTGAATAGCTAATAATGTCTGTTAAGAAGTATCGAACTTGTATTGTTTAAATTATTTTGTACAATGCTATAGTGCCTGGTTCTCAAAATGCACTAAACACCCACTTCTATTGTCCCTGCATTGTCATAATTATCACGCAAAGATGTTTTATTATTGTGTAACAATCACCCACATCCGTATTTAAATGATACTCTTTGCAGCAGAAATTGGGTAAGTGTATGCCAAAATTTGCAACAGGAAATGCAAATCCAATACAATATCTATTGACTGCTATTTTAAAATTGTCTGAGAGTTGCACTGTTTAGTTTAAATCACAGTTGTCTCTTAAAATTCAGCCTTCTCTGCGGAATCCATCTTTCCAAAACTGTCATGTAACTGAACCTTGACAGTAAGAGGAAAGCTGCATATCTGATGTCATCGATTATGCCATAGGCTAACACACATTCTGAAATTTGAAAAATGTAAAGCCTTATTTAAGATTTATACATAGAATAGTTACAGAATAGTTGCTGGTATAAAAACATTATGCATACATGTGATGATGTGGCTATCGTCGTGATTTATGTAAGTATGTGTGTATGATAAATAAAATAATGTATTTGTAAAACACAAGGCAAACATTAAAATAATAAATAACCATCAGTGTGCATTTTTACCTTAGCCAACAGCACCAAAAAGACAACTGAAGCAATGAATATGCTGAAAAATAAAAGTATTCCCCTTGCAGAGCACCCTGGTGTTTTCAAACATTTACAGATATTTTACTAAATGTTGTATTAGTTAAAGGCTCAAGAGCAAATTAAAAGTCTAAGCCAAGATATTGCTCCATGAATGAAAAGCATAAAAGGCATAAAAGGTACAGTGTGCTTCATATTCCTCGACAAATTCTACTGGAAAACAGTTGTCAACACTGAGTTAGTGAGTTTGCTTTTGCTTTCATGTCCATTCATTTTATAATTTTACAACTGAAACCGCCACCATAAAAACACATTCAGCGCACATAACAAATGTGAAATAATATGGAACACTACAATTTCTGGGTAGTTTAATTATGAAGAATGTGGGACAAAAAAAAAAAACACAAAAAAACCTTCACCAACAGATTTATTACAGTAGAGAATTTCTAAAATTGCATAAAGTACAGTAACATATTTTATAATTGCCTGGAACCTATTACATTTACAATACATGCTGTGCAGTTGTATTTAAGTAGGAAGGTAATTTATTCTCATATGGTTTGGGGGGATGAGATGGGGGGTGGGGACAAGTTAAATAAAACAGAGGAGTCTATAGAATTGTGTCAATATATAAGGCAAGGATTACAAATATGGAACTCCCAAACCAAATCAAATGGTTCTAAATAGAATTAAATATATATAACCTTAGGTTCAGAGGATGATTTCCAATAGAACCTGAACAAAATAAGGGTTCCAGTGATAGAACGATGACATCATTCCATCTGAAAAATAGGACTATTCTCTTCCAAATAGTCTCTCTGCCTTCTCTCTCACACACATATCCCCTTGTATGTCCTGTCACTCCTTGTCTATCACTACCTTCTGTCGGTTTCTTATTCCCCTCCTCCCGATTAGACATATCAAGTCTTAAACACATTAATCTTAATGTTGATGCTATTGACCTGAAGACACCTGTACTGTAGTACACACCTCAACTGAATCGCCGTATTTACTAAAACCAATAAAATAATAGCCTGCTCCTCCTGTTCTAATGACCTCCAAAATGCTTGAACCTTCTGCACCAAATGGAGGCGTCGTTGAGGAGAGTAATTCATTCAGACGGGTTGGTGCGGCGCTAAAGTGTTTCCTCATATTTTAATAAAATATATCTGGTGGTCCTTTAACGAGAAAGAGGACTACTGACAAAACCACGTCACCGCCTCGCGGGGTGCCCATTATTAAAACTGGCAAATCAGCTTGTCGAAAGAGCTGCCAAAAACCACGTCACCGCTTTGCGGGGAGCCCATTATTAAAATTCTGGCAAATCAACTCGGAGAAAGTTCTAAAACTTGAGCATCCTGCTTCCTCAGCTAACATGCCAGAAGACAGTTACTTCACTGCAAACGACTTTTATTGCCCCACGCATACGACTGAAATGGGTGCAAGGTTTTGTTTTATAATTTTGTAGGAAATAGGTTTAGTGGGTTCTTTCTTTCTTTCTTTCTTTCTTTCTTTCTTTCTTTCTTTCTTTCTTTCTATTATTGTGTAGGCTAGGTAAATCGGCCCATCAATCCTGCAGTTAATTGTTCCTATAAAGAATCATAATAATGAAACGTAGAGTAGGCAGTCTACGTCATGTCCAGCGCAAACCAACCCAACATAAAACCATTATGATTAACACTATGTAACACAATTTTTGTTCCTGGGTAGTAAGTGTTATTTCCTAATTGCTTATGCCTCAGAAGTATAGAAAATGGCTATTATTCCCCACAAACTTTGCTTTTGTGACCAGGACAGTGATATTTTGAAATTTACCTATTTCCAATGAGAAAAGGGGCGAATTTGTGTCTTTTCGTTCACATAGTCAGAAAAAAACAACATATGAATCCAAATTAACATGTATTTATACTAAAGTAATACAAAAATGACTACAAAAGATTTAGAAGTGAGTAGTCTTTCGAGATTTACGATTATACGTAAATCACTTTCACGAATCAGCCCCCAAATGTAGTCTCCCATCATGTTCTCGTTATACTGTCCTTGGTAGCGGCGTTCAAAGTCCAGTATATCCTGGTGGAAGTGCTCACCTTGCTCCTCCGAGTACGCTCCCATGTTCTCCTTGAATTTATCAAGATAAGCATCAAGGATATGGACTTTGAGGGACATCCTACAACTCATTGTGCCGTAGTTCTTCACCAGAGTCTCAACCAGCTCCACATAGTTTTCGGGCTTGTGATTGCCCAGGAAGCCCCGAACCACTGCGACAAAGCTGTTCCAAGCCGCTTTCTCCTTACTAGTGAGCTTCTTGGGGAATTCATTGCACTCCAGGATCTTCTTTATCTGTGGTCCGACGAAGACACCGGCTTTGACCTTTGCCTCAGACAGCTTAGGGAAGAAGTCTTGAAGGTATTTGAAGGCTGCCGACTCCTTATCTAGAGCTCTGACAAATTGTTTCATAAGGCCCAATTTGATGTGCAGTGGTGGCATCAGAGACCCATCAGGAATGCCACCATTTTGAAGTTTCCTATGACCTTGATGCCATCTCAGAAAAATGCAGATATGTATCCACTTAGGACCTAAACTGAACTGGTTGGCTTAAGGCCCCTGTATTTATACTACTATTTATATTACTGGAAAGTTCTAGAAAGTTCTAGAAGTTACTTCAAGTTTACTCAGCACTGAATCTATCTGGAATGTTCTGGAAAATAGGTAAATTTCAAAATATCACTGTCCTGGTCACAAAAGCAAAGTTTGTGGGGAATAATAACCATTTTCTATACTTTTGAGGCATAAGCAATTAGGAAATAACACTTACTACTCAGGAACCCAAAAAAAAAATTGTTACACAGTGTTATAGGCAAGGTATATTCCTCCTGAGAGTGGTTATGTTTACGAAAGAAAGAAAGAAAGAAAGAAAGAAAGAAAGAAAGAATATCCTAAAATTAATAAATATTGCTTTTAAAATATATTTTGCAGAAAATATTTTATAGAAAAGGTTTTATTCTGCACAAAACATAAACTGTAAACTGTTTAATACCATCTGTATAACAGCCCGAATGTGAGATGTCTTAAAAATAGTAGCCTACTGGTGTGTTACGTCACTGATTACAATAATTTATGAAGTTGAGAAAATGGGCTGATTGAATTATTACCATACACTTGAATTACATCTTTAATTAAACCCTGCACTGGTCCATTTGCGGTATATCATTTTATGTTGTTCCAAACCACGTTTTTTTCATACTGAAAATGTGCATCACAGTCAGTTTTACCTTCCCAGATTTCTGTTAAATCAATTCTTTGTGTTTTGAACCCTGCGGAGAATATTGTTGAAGGATATAGCTTGATGAAAACATGAGAATAACTTAAGATGTCGTTATGTTGGAGAGGCCTAAAGAAGGCTATGTTGTTGCTTTAAATATACCGAAAGATGGAGTTAAATGGTTTGATTTCTGTGAGGAGCTTTTCCAGTTTTATGAGCTATTCTGCCTGAACCTGTTTAAGGCAAGCCCCTCGTATCCATTCGCAGTTTTGCCATTGGGCGTTTCCACACATGGTTATGCCACTGAATATACATTTTTGGACTCGCCCATTCTAGAGCATATAAAACGTTGTTTCAAAACTATATTGAAATGTTTGTAGGCACGTATGCCTTTCCCTGTTCTTATGACTAATCTTAATGTTGACCATCCTTCACAAACATCCTTCTTACAAACATAACACGACTGAAGCCGAATCCATTCATCTCTGCCAAATCGACACTGTGCATTTTTATATATATATATATATACCTATTTGGTAAAACATTGTATTTGACAACATATAACTTTATTAATAAATATTATTTGACGACTTCATTATTATTATTATTATTATTATTATTATTATTATTATTATTATTATTATTATTATGATGATGATGATGATGATGATGATGATGATGATGATGATGATGATGATGATGTAAAAATGCACACCGCAATACTGCTAATACAATCTTTAAAGTTCCCTTGGAGCTGAGGTTAATATACTGGGTTCCTGGCCCTGTATAACACATTGGAGATGTTATTTCAAAGCCAGATGTTTTTTGAGCTTACACTTTCTTTTTAAACGTTCATTTACACATGTGGAACAAATGGGAGAAACACCGTTTTGCAAACCAAACTTCAAAATCTGGAATCGCAGGGCTTCTGCGCAACCATTGCCTCGAGATTACAGATCTGTACAAAGGAAAACAAATTCAGTTTGTTCGTTCGTGAAGTACATAGGCACGGTCGTGTGAAAGGTGTTTTATAGCCATTTCTGGAAATTATTTTTATAAGTCCATATCATACATACATACATGCATACATACATACATACATACATACATACATACATACATACATACATACATACATACACTTTTTATTCGTTACTGTTCTAACAATATTTTTTAAGGGCCCAGAATAGCTATACAATATTATATTAAAACAACAAAAAACCGTTCCAATTTGTTCAAAACTATTTTCAACAGTCCTACGTTTTCTTTTTTTTTTTTTTTAAGTAAATACCATATTAATCGTTTCGCAAGGTAAGTAGGTGTCAGTGGACGTTCCCGTGAGGTGGGAGCATCCATTCAAAATAAAGCATATTGTTATGGATGCATTTCAGACTATTTTAAAATATAATAAGCTAATAAAACCACTGCCACAACATTATGGATAAATACTACCTTTGAAATATCACCCATTTGTTTTATTAAAGGCTATACCGTTTTTGCGCTGTGGGTAGCCTATAATTTAAGAATTTGTTAAAACATATTTGCGATTAGATTTAAATCAAATAGTACTGTTATTACTTAAAAAGAAAAAAGAAAACCACACAAAGGACATTTAATATTTAATTTAATACATGTTTAACTAGTCAAATAAAAATATTATAGGCTGCTAGGAAGGCAGCAAGTACACTAGCATTTAAGAGAAATGTTATAGAAGCACAATGGTTTTGTAAAGTAATAGGTAAAATAAATGAGTTTTGGTTTGTTTCAACCAAATATATATTTTAAAAAAACTATGGTAGACCTACACGCTATCGTAGAATTTCGATGCGTCTCTTGCTTACAATAGAAATGTATATCGTGACTCTTAATGTACCGTTAAAGAAAATAATTCAGTATTTAATACACGCGTGTGTTTATTATACAAAGTCAAATAAAATGTTTGAGGTTTTAAAAAGTGTATACATATCGTGGTGTTCATTTTAATTGTTTATATATATATGTATATATATATAAAACCTCAAACATTTTATTTGACTTTGTATAATAAACACACGCGTGTATTAAATACTGAATTATTTAAGTATATATATATATATATATATATATATATATATATATATATATATATATATATATATATATACTTAAATGTGTTTTACTTATGTTGTATAATATTTAGGTTTAATTTTTAAAACACTTTGTTTATAGTGTCATTTCTGTTTTTAAAATAAATAAATAAATAAATAAAGACGTGTAGGCCCACATATCTTGCGGACAAGGTCGAATTGTTTTCTTAACGAAAAAAAAAAAGGAAATTAACAGTTATTTTTAGATGAATGAAATATTGATCAAATACAAAAAATGCGTGAATGATACATTTTATAGGTCAAGTCCATAGAATTATATGCATTGCAGAAATGCATCCGACGAATAGCCTTCAATGAGGTGCTCGTTTCAATATTGTGAGATGGTAAGTTCAATAGGTCTTTCGACCAGTCATCACCTGCAATCTCCAGTCGAATCGTAGTCGGAGCCGTGTTTCAATGTGACAGGTAGACTAGCCATGTCTGAAAATGAACCACGCAACACAGGAATGTGTTTTCAATGGTCTTTGAAATCACACTTGCGTCATCATTAGTCATATGACTATAGGTTTATGTGACCGAACACCCCATTTTCTATCTAATTTGTGCTGTATATGTAATTGTATATATACCTAAGTAATGTACGCGTTTGGAACTGCGCCATAAACACAGCCTTCTGTTACTAATAAATAGTTATTTAACAAGTCTAATTTAATATTTAGGCTAACTAAATAATTATTAAATATGTTAGAACACGTGACACATTAAAACAAATATACAAATAATGAGCCTTATTATTAAGGGGAACTGTGGGTTGTGTTAGGAGACAAACCGGACAGGAAAATCACTAAAGGCATCTGCCAAAACAAAACATAAATAAATAAATAGGCTAATAAAACATTATACCAGCAGCGCGAGCTTACAGATATTACAGGCCTATTTCGAGAAGACGTGCAAATGAATACGGACGGTTTTTTTTTTTTTTTTTTTTTTTTTTTTTTAATTCACAGCAGTGTAACATGTAAATGACTGAAAATTGAAAATAAAATAAATGCTGCTAGCGGTCCGTAACATGGGATCAAACATAGAGGCCCCCTCACCCCCACACTCTCAGCAGAAGAGAGGATCGCTATAATTTCTTGATCGATTTACATTTTCAATTGTAATTAGTTATATAGCGCCTTTCATACCACAGTCTCTCAAAGCGCTTTACACGTGGTTAAATCAGAAATAAATATACAGTATCAAGACACAGTAAACATTACAAAATACCAATAGGTTACATAATTATAAAATAAGTCAAATATAAGATACTGCGCACACATCGTCCGATGCCCTCTGCCGCTGTAATTGTCAGCCTATGTCTTAAATACACAGCATAAATTAGCGCAGGCATGTTTCTCAAAGTTCAATGAGGGCAATACGATCAAATAGTGTGAGCAACGTTATATAGAAACGCTACCTCTATCGTATATTATGCTCCCGGCGTCTTACAAACCTGATACGACATTGTATTGGTATAAAATAAGCCCGTGGCTATTGAATTACCATTGAAATACCATGAATGAATTAATCAACAAGTCCCTCTTGTGACATTTAACACGTATATGTGACACTGTGGCGTATCACTGGAAACATGTTGTAGGCCCTATGCGCTAGCAGGCCAGGATAACACCACATTTTACTAACATACATTTTCCCCTCAAAGTTTTCCTACCATTTTCTGTCGTCTGCTCATGTTTTTGGAACATGTATGTGCTCTTTTCGTGCTGTCTGCGGTTTTGCATCGAATTTGTTACAGCTAATGCCTGGGTAAGCTCTTGATTTTGTGGGAGCTGAAGTGAAATTTATAGCTGTATAAATGGATTTTCCAGCTTTCATGCAAGATTTCATTATTTTGCGTTATTCTTTTCAAAGATAATTGCAAAACAGAGGCGTTTAGTTACCAGAAAATCTGAATTAGTGGAAGACTGGATAATATATTGATAAACACAAAACACTCATTTTCTTTATAAAAAACGCAAATTTTCTTTATAAAAAATATGTAATACTTTTAATTTTCGATTATTATTATTATTATTATTATTATTATTATTATTATTATTATTATTATTACATGTTTTAAGTAGCCTTCTACTCTCTCGCTCAGATGTAGACCGTTCTATACGCGAATTCGAATCCCCAAAGACAGTATTCGCGTATTAATATTTATAATTGTAATAACATGAAATGATAATCACAGGGAAATATTTTTGGTGACAGCAATTTAACAGAAGGTTTCGATTATTTGTTTAATAGCTCATCAGACTGCTATGTGTGTCATAATAACCATTAGCGAGTTTGTGTAAAAATGGAATGCCTATGATTGAAACAATATTGTAATGGAGTCGTTTGATCTAGGAAGATTTTTGGTGCGTAAAAAACAAAACAAAACTGTATTGTTATTGTAAACAACAGGTTTCCTTCTTTCTTTCTTTCTTTCTTTCTTTCTTTCTTTCTTTCTTTCTTTCTTTCTTTCTTGTCACTGTGTCGTGTTTTTAAATTAAAACATGAAACCAAATCATATTTGTTTGTTGAAACCAATCTTTAAAGCCATACAAAATGACCTCGGAGAAGCTGACAAACATTGGAATTTACAGAACAATTTGAAGCCTGACCAAATGTGTATCATTAAAGATTCGGGTAAAGGGGACTACCGTCTTCTGTAAGTAGTACAATCTGTATGCGCATAATGCGCGTCAGTATTGTGCCTTCTGGGGGCTGAATACTGCAAGTGCCCCAGTGATCGATGGCTTGTTAACATAACCCCGGGCCCTCCAAACCGGGAGCCACTTTCAGCTCTTTACGTTTACTTAGAAAAACCAAATGTACCATCAAACACTGCATCATTAACTCGGGGAATGACGGGAGGCGAAGGTGCGTAAAATAAAGCAAAATAAAAATAACTAACATTGAAACTGCCTTCTTACTGTTTTTTTGGTCCCCACAATAAACTCTGTCAAGAATTACAAACATATATACATACGTGGAGAAAGTGAATAGGGGGGAAAAAATGGTAGTGAACAACTATATTTATTACTGTTCTCAGCAAGCCGCTAATTCAATTGCTCAGTTTCAACTCAAATTATTAAGGATTGTGATGCAGACTATCACACTAAATAATTTAATTCAAATCGTTAAAGGGAAAATGTAACAGTCAATAACATTAAGTCCCTTTCTTACATGTGTTATTAAGGCAGCTTTGTTTATAATTATATTGGTAATAAGTTTTGAAGTGCACCACGTTTGTTTTGAAAATGTAGTTAATAGGCGGAACATGTAAAGATAGAAAATTAGGAAATTTATTTCAATCAGAGATATTGTCCAACTGTTGTTGTTGTTGTTATTATTATTATTATTATTATTATTATTATTATTATTATTATTATTATTATTATTACAACAAAATACGTCTATAAATCGATCGTAACCTATTGTTTTTAATTTAACAGACGTTGTTTAATTATCTTTTTATGACTGAGAAAAAAACAAAAAAATGTTCCAATCCGAACCCGTTTCCATTGCTAGGCACATACTGCCGTTTTGGATATGCATTTGACGGGTGATGTTAGAACTGCTGGGGTCTATCTTCCCTACCCGAAACCCTGAGTTTGAGATCCATATCCCTTGTCCAGATAGTACTTGAATGTATACAGTTGCATTAGTCAGGTCCTCACAGATCATGTATAGCGAGTCAGTACTTGACATCGGCGACTTCATATTTTAAGATAACCATGCACCATTTAAATTCAAAACACATTATTACAGAGACGAGCATCTATCAGTAAGCGAAGTCTACAGCCCCTAGTACTCATTGATATGCTTGCGCTTAATGACGAAATTAAATATACTGTAGTCACCCGTGGAAACAAAAACATTTGCCATCTGGTTATGGAAACAACAAGCCCCCCAAAAAACTGAAGGCAAACCTTAAACACTGCTACTCACCATAACAGGAGATAAGCGCTCCGTTGAGGCTGCTGTCTTGGTGGAGTTTGCTTCCTTCTGGGGGAGTTTTACAAGAGGACCTCTGCATGAAGAGGTGGTATTTGTTAAAGGTGCCTTCCCCAGAACTGGCATCCAATGACTGGCATTCCTGTTGGAACGGGCTCCGGGACTTTTCCCCATATGCCTGACCTTTGTTGGTCAGGAAAGTGGGGCTGTATTTGATGTCACCGGGCTGGAATGTCCTAAACGGGTTTGTTTGGTGATCTCTACCTTGCGGTGTGCTATAATATGAATCCATGGCTGTCATATCACAGTAAGAAACGCACGTCTCAGCGTTCATTCCTAAATAATAATAATCCAAATGCTGTTTTTTTTTCTTTCTGTCTTTTTTCTTCCTTTCTTTTTGGAGCCGGGCAACAGATCTCTCTCTCTCTCTCTCTCTCTCTCTCTCTCTCTCTCTCTCTCTCTCTCTCTCTCTCTCTCTCTCTCTCTCTCTCTCTCTCTCTCTCTCTCTCTCTCTCTCTCTCTCTCTCTCTCTCTCTCTCTCTCTCTCTCTCTCTCTCTCTCTCTCTCACACACACACTCGCTGACGCAGCTGGGGAGGGTTATAAAGGGATTCAGATGTTTTTTTCAGAAACTGCAAGCTGACCAAAATCTAAAAAGCCCCCTTAAGGTTCAGGAGAGTAAAAAAAAAAAAGTCTCTTCCTCTGCAAGATACAACACTGGACTCCTTCAATCATGTAAAAACACAGGACCTCTCCCAAGTTAATATGGAGATGCGATGAATGGGTGAGGCCAGAGATTTGCTTGAAAAAAAACAACAACTTTTTGTTGTAAATATGTGGGGACAAAACACATGACCTTAATGTAATTAGGATGCGAATATATAACTGGAAGTGGGCGACACAAAGGGAGCGATTTAACGGTTGTGACACAGATGATTTGCGATGGTCGTCTTAAGTGCCGACTTTGTCTCAGCTAAATAGCAGAGCATCTTGATTTGCAGCTGGACCACTTTATAAATACACAATCACCGGCTTTGAAGGTCAAACAACTTTTGTTTTAGTCTTTACTCAAAAGGACACCGTAGGGTTTTGACCATGATAACATCGCAAGCATGGTACACAATTTAAAAAATGTTATGAGATAGAAGATACATGTATTGTAAATGTATTTAGTTTTAAGAGTTCACTCGTCTCCCCGGGCTCGTGTTATTTTAAAGATATATACATACTGTATACACGTAGATGTATTTGGAATAGACTGTAAATGTATATAGCTTAGAGTTATAAATAGTTGCAGATCATTTTGTGCTTTAAATGAGCAGAATTCTTAAACAATTCGCTTTAATATCAGCAGCTAGATATTTTGCTACGCTCGTTCCTCTCAACTGGGACAAGGTAACTCTGCATTTAGGGGGGACCAGATTATTAACCGAAATTACTTTTGACCCTGCAATTGTATCTGCGTCAAGGCCCATTATGTTTTCTGTTCACACACACGCGCGTTTGTTTATATTGCTCGGGAATTCAAATTCACTCCCACGGTGTACATATATTCAAAACTACAGAAGGGCATGGGTAGCCACAATAATAAAAGTTGGGGGTTACATAAATACGCTTGCATTCAAAATATTTTTGGTCGAAATATATTTCACACCTGCACACTCACGCGTAAAACGCAATACAAGCCTACCTTGGAATTGTAACACCTCTTTTAATCATTTGCTTTACCCGCTGTTTGACGTCATCACGGAAATTCTATTTTGTGCAGTGTACAGATGTTCAAGAAATCCACTTGACGTTGAAAAGTTGGAGCAGGCTGGTTAAAACCCAACAGGAAATCCAAAAAGAAGGTGAATCCAATTCACACCACAAAATACATTGACGCGCACCGGTAACCTGCGAACGCTGCTATTTATTCATTTTTTCCACTGTGATGTCTGCTTTTTGTTCGAGGTGTCTGGTCAACAAATCCCGACTTACATTCATTACATTTAATTTATTTATCGTTATAGACTTATGTATATCCTTCAGAATTGAATACAGGATATGCGGAAGCCTCGGAACTGGCGTATCATAGTTATACTCCAGTGCAAATTATGCACAAAAAAATAACAGAAATAAGCATAAATAAATAAATACACGAATAAATAAATGTACAAACTATTTTTGGGAGTGAAATAGAGTAGCCTAAGCGGGAGTGTTTATAATACAGTATATTATTTTGTCCAACGTTGTATATATATATATATATATATATATATATATATATATATATATATCACTTATTATAGTTATTATATTTTGTTGTGCTAAATACAGCGTTGACGTTATGTTCTTGCGAAGATATAACTATTGAATGAAAATGTATTTAAAAAAGAATATAAGCCGTTTTATTCATATATATATATATATATATATATATATATATATATATATATATATATATCCTTCATCAGATAAAATGCCTCTTGTATTTATGCATTTGCAAATAATATATACAAATAAAAATATTACACTGAAAATAAATACCCCCCCCCCCCCCCTTTTTTTTCAAGATTATGAGATGCCATCAAAAGCAGCCAAGGATTACAGAGGGTAGCTGTATGCAATCTAGCTCAAGAAATGAAAGCTCCACAAGAAATGAAAACTGCTGAAACAGGAATATAATTTTCGACAAAACTATATTTAAATTACCATAAAACCACAATAACACTTCTTGCTTGAACTGTATGGGGAAGATTAGTCTTCGTTACAACACTGACGTGTTAGACTACAATATTACATTGCAGTAAATAACTAAAAACATTTTTTTTATTAGGATCTTATTTAAAAGATGGGGTACTCAAAATAAAAAAAACTAGTAAAAAGCTTGCTTTTTTCTCTCTCTCTCTCTCTAGAACCCATTGGAATATCGTTTATACTGAACAGCAGTTCTTTATAATGGTTTCAATATGAAACCATGGCGTTCTATTCAGTGCTTCTTTTTGGAACCAGTTTGTGTTTCTAAATATATGGAACCTCACACATTGGCCGAGGGTGTATGTATGCTCTTTATATAATTTTAAACAAGATTAATGTACACCACTTCACATCTGGGCGTGTTTAATGTGGTTATCAATTGTGTTGCCCCCATTCCTCAGAATTGTGTTTGAATGTGGATGTTCTTTACATTTGTTATTTTTAAAAGAATAAATTAGAATTACTTTCTGCTGTAATCTAAACACTGCTACATTCCTACTGCGTCCTGATATTCGTGCACACATAACCATATCTATACTACATGTATGCAATCTGTTTCTACAGAACAACACATGTTAAACATTTGTTTTGGGAAAACACACCAGCTGGAAAAGTATAATTATGGTACTACTATCCTGTATATCAGCATTAAAATAAGTAAATAACATACACTGTGAACATGATAATTGAAAAAGGTAGGGGCATACACATAAAATTGACTAAAACATAAATACATGTTGTTTGGTACTTGTTTGAAGCTGCTTTACTGCATGCCGTAATTGAAAATGAGTTCCAGTCCGTGTTTGTGTGAAAGGTCTGATTAAGGATAACGCCATCCAGGACTTTTGCGTGTGTGGGTGTGTGTGTGTTTCATCAGCACTTGGCCTTCTTTCTTCAATCCTGTAACAGCTCTGAAAAAGGAAACTCCAAAGCACTTTTTCTATGTTCGTGAAATCCCCCTTTATTACCTGCCTTAATTATTTTCTTATTCGACTCTCAGCAGTTAATGAAAACCAAATTAGAAACGTCAGCCTTGACTTCTGTCTTACATTCCCTTGACAATTGAAGGCAAATTCTAGGAGGAAAATCTTGAATCCTTTGCAGGAAACTTTAAAAGATGTTGCCAGGGATATTATTGCGATAATGTCTATACACCGGTTCATCCCAGCCGACCCGTCTCTGTATTGTGCCGCAGCGACCAGTATGCTGTACACTAAAAAATACGTATATACGACATTAGGATTATGAAGATAGAGGCCTTTATTACTTTGCTGAATTATGTATTAATTTTCTCTGTCTTTTTTCCCTACGCTATTTTAAAACGCAAGTTTGCAGCAGAACTCTGACCTCGCCCATTAACAAGGGGACATTTTAACGATGCAGTGTTTGATGATAATTGCTTTAAACATTTATAATGTCAGCTGAAACATTTATCAGAAGTTCTTAGACTGTTTAAATTTTGGAATTTCAGTACTTCAATTTCAATATGAAGCTGAGGGTTTACCTGTATTGCTGAATATTATTAAATATCAATAAGGTAAGATTTAACATTCTAATCAAATTAGAAAATACAGGACGCTTTACAATAAACTAGCATGCGATTTGGTTTAATATGACAGATCTTGAAATACAGATAATTTGAGTTACTGATTTATTTAAGTCAAGTGCTTGAAATGTACCAGAAACCGAAATGTATTTATTGATTTTTTTTAAGGTACCATTATAAGATGTTGCAGGAGTGAAAGTAAAAACAAAAAAAAAGTCAAAGAAAAAAATGAATGATATTAAAACAGTCGAATAACAATTTTGGGGGTTCCTCGCGTTTTGGTATATGAACTTATTTGTTTTAGCTTATTTTATATTTTGAACAGAGCTCATGTAGCTGGTATAAGTCTTACATGGATGTATTAATTTTATTTTGAAATATATTTAATTGATTACATCTGATAGTAACTGAACATATTGCTACCTTTTGAATAAGAACCGCACTATAATCTAGAAACATATACAGGATGTAATTACTTCTAGATGTGGTTACAGTTGAATTATTGGAAACAATTTGCAACCCACGCAGTGCAACATAGTATCAAAAGACTAGAAAACAAGAAATAATAATCAGTGTCCAATAACACAATCCGTTACATGAAATGCTATTGGTTCTAATGACATCATTATTATTGCAAGCAGCGAGACGCAGTGACCGTTGAGACGTGCTTTCATTTAATGGAATCATAAAAGTTTTCTTACGTTTCCTCGTATTTGAAATGTTGCTTTTGGTATAATGGTGGGCTCTATATTTGCCTATATAGCAACCCATGTATTTTTTATTATGCTCTTACTCCCCTGTACCATATTAAAACCCATCATATTATTCTGCAACATCCGAAACAACCCCCAGAATTACTGTTTTCTGCACACACGTCTTCAAATATTAGCTTGCTAAGCTGGCACCTATACTCGAATCGACACAGAAGCAATTTCGTAAAATGTCTAGACGCTTTACTCATAACCGCGTAGTCTTTGTTGTTGTTGTTGTTGTTGTTGTTATTATTTATTTATATTTTCTTAAAGGCAAAAAATATAATAACACCTGTAACATAAGGCCCGAGATTAATTCATAACTAATGACAAAGCACATTACGTATTTACATTATTGTATTCAAGTTTGAAGATAAATCTTTTGTATATAAATACTGAAAACATGTGAAATCATGCAGTCACAATATTGAATACAGGGCAGTATCTGCTTATTAATATTGTATTAATGATGTGTCAATTGAATACAAATAAATGCCCTATATTACTCCGTGATATTATTTTCCTCAGGAATTATTTTTTCAGGTGTCCTGGTAGTGTTTATAGGAGCAACATTAACACATCGTCTGCATTCTCATTAATAAACCTTATAGCTCAGCACTGTTTCATTGTGCGAACACGCTAAGTGGTGGTGCGTATACAGTCATATACATTCAATAGAACGTATGTTATCTTAACCGTACGTTTGAATTAGTGACACATTATAAAGTGTTATTAATTCAACTCTGGCAGTTTGACTGGATTCCCGATGGCCCCATTGGTAATTTCAGTAGAGATTCAGAATAATAACACATTGGAATAATAATAGGCCTAATAATAATAATAATAATAATAATAATAATAATAATAATAATAATAATAATAATTTAATTCTGTAAAAAATACATTTTAAGTCTGAAACCTGTTTAGTGCTGGGTATAGGTCCGATTACACGAAGATAAGCATCTAGTTTTGCACTGACCATGAATCATACAATATCATTAAGGGAATCTGCTGGAGCATTTAAGCACAGCTGCTCCCAGCTCCCTAACCTGCAATTAGGGACTGTCGCTCTTTACATTCGCCGTCCCTCGACCATACACCGCAAAAGCATATTAAAGAATGCAAAGGATCCCTTGATTTTGACGCAATCACGTTGTTATAATAGGTACGGACCTGCAGTCCATTCTTTGTGGCGCAGGCACTGTCCCGTGTCTCCACGTCTCTCTCCATGCACTGTAAACATTATGCCTTTTGTTAAGAATTATAGTGAATTTGAAACGGTTCTGGCAAACAGGTTGATCCTATATTAGAAAAACTGATTTTTTAAAAATTGTCATTCAAAGAAGATACGAGCTCTTTTTGCGGAATTTTTAATTTTGAAGTTCCGTGGTTCATTGAACACAATCATTTAGAAAGAAATTTCCAGCTGAGATTATATAGCCTATGAATTCAAATGTTTTAATTTAATTGGTAAAAATATTATTATTATTATTATTTTAAAGGTCATTAAAATACTTACCATTATTTATTTCTTAGCAGACGCCCTTATCCAGGGCGACTTACAATTGTTACAAGATATCACATTATTTTTACATACAATTTCATTATTGTTTACAGATTATTTTTACATACAATTACCCATTTATACAGTTGGGTTTTCACTGGAGCCATGTAGCTGAAGTACCTTGCTCAAGGGTACAACAGCAGTGCTTTCCACCTGGGATTGAACCCACGACGCTCCGGTCAAGTCCAGAGCCCTAACCACTACCCCACACTGCTGCCCCAATCCACGTTAAAAGATATAACTGATGATAAGCAATTGATATACACTATAACTAGCTACATTATATTAAGGGTTTATTTTCATTTTAAAATACAAAAAAGTACGGATAAAATAAGCACAATATTTTAAAGTTTTTACATTTTGTGTAATTGTTAATAGTTAAGTAACATAACGCACAAATCACACACACACACACACACACACACACACACACACACACACACACACACACACACACACACACACACACACACACACACATAAAATAGTATAATATAACCTAAAATGCGTAATGATAATATAAAGGCTTATAATAATTTCATACACTTTTCATACTATAATATAAACAGTTTATTCAATAACCATCAACACATACAAAATGTTAATACCTGTTAAAATTAATGATAAAAAAATGGAACGCATCTTATTCACACACACACACACACACACACACACACACACACACACACACACACACACACACACACACACACACATATATATATATATATATATATATATATATATATATATATATCTTAGGCAGAACATTAGAATAATAGCTTAATTTTTAATAGCTAGCCTTTATCATATACTGTGTGTGTATATATATATATATATATATATATATATTGCTATTAATATTGAGACATAATTTTTAAAAATATATATAGTATATGTATATGTAAAAATTGCGACGTGCAATTCAATATGTTAATATAACATTATTCAGCAGGTTTCATTCGACTTTATGAAGTAACAGTAGTTAATTATATGTAATTACATAATTTTCAAAGGAAAAAGGTAATGTAATGTGTATATATATATATATATATATATATATATATATATATATATATATATATATATATATATATATATATATATATATATATATATATCAGGACGTTTCGGACTACAAGTCCTTCTTCAACTGGATGGAAAAAGCAGTGCCTAAGCAAGCTGTTGTTATGAAGATGACCTCTGTTTATAGCAACAGCTTGTTTACGCACTGCTTTTTCTATCCAGCTGAAGAAGGACTTGTAGTCTGAAACGTCCTGATAGAATAGATTTTTTTTTTATCAATTAATCACATTGTTGTGTATCTACATTACCTTTTTTATTTTTTATATACTGTATATGAGAACTATATTTAAGTAGACACGTACATTAACTAAAAATAACTAAGGCACCATAACCCCAGCTGAAGACCATGCCTTCAAGTTTACAAGGAAAACATAAACAGATCCATTTAATTAACATTATCCAAAGGGAAAATAACACAATCTGCTGTTGGAGAAATTACTCTTTTCTCATTTGCTGCATGTAAAGAAGCATCTTTGAATCTGAGATGGAGATATCTAGAAAGTATTATTATTATTATTATTATTATTATTATTATTATTATTATTATTATTATTATTATTATTAAAAAAACGCTACATAGGGTTGTCATCAAAAAATAAAACGCTACATAAAGTCAACAAGACGCCACCAAAATAAACAACAATGGCGCCCATATTTTAAAATACCAAGTAGCAACATTAGACAAATGCAATGCTTCATGCAGTACTAAAACTGCAGATTACTCTTGTCAAGTATGAATACCAAACTTTATTAAATACATAAAACTGAATTTTGTAAAGAGGCCCAGTAATCATGCTTAAGCAGCCATAACAAAAGCATCAAAACATACCTTACCTCTCATTAGCATGACAAACTTTCTTGCTGATCTCTTTTAATTTCTGTAAATATAGTTTTGAAGACATCATATTCACTTTCAATATTGTGTGAAGTTCCTTTATCCAGCCACAACAGAGTAAATTCACCCCCATGCTGTTTTTGAGCTTCAGAATATACGTTTTATTCCCTGTGCAATAGGTATTCCATGACTTACCTGAAACAACAAACTCCTTTTGCCGCACATATAGGAAATGAAGTGATGGCAATTGGGTCCAAATGCCTGTTGCACAGGGAAGTAATCTACAGTGTTGTGGCAGGTTAAATGGACTTAACTTGGTTTGAGTTTTGTACTACAGAACCATGTTGTTATAACACTTCACTTGTATTTTCCTTGCATGTGTATCCTGTAGTTCAAAACAAATCTTTTTTTTTTTCACAACAGGACTTAATTGAAATAAATGATAGCTTTTGCTTTTCTGGTGCTGCAAAATGTAAAGTGAAAAAAAGATTGTGTTTGTTGCACTGATTAGTGGAAAGCTCTTGAGAGCAGCTTAGAGCATGCACTTTGCTTTGTACATACAGTTGCATGGGCCTAGTTACAAAATAAACAAGCCTATGAAATTGCCTGCCTCCGGCTAGCTGCTCGATGGAACCTCACATAACCATCACACTATGTTCCCTGAGCAAAAAATGTTCTACCCACAGAGGCATCGGTTTTCAAGTGGAGGATTGCAAAACCTAAAGAATTGTTTCTCAAGTCCTGCCTGTACAATGTAGGGTATGCCGGTCATAATGATCTTGACAGCGTTTGTTCCAGAGACTGGAAGTCTTACCGTTGTTGAAGAAAGATGCTGCACAGACTACGAGGACAATCTGTTCTTGTTCGTCATGTTCTTGGCATTTCACTTATAACATGCAAGATCAAGTTGCGACTAGTTACATAAGACTTAGCTCAAGTTTAGACAGGTTATTTTGACATGCATTGAAATTTGACCAGAACAAGGGGTTACACAACCCCTCTTGCGAAAAGTACACACGGCCTTGGTTTAACATTCCGATGGATGTTCTAACACACTTAAACCATGCTGGGGCAATGTCTGGGTTCTGTTCCAGAAAATAGTGGCTCTTATCAAGCCACTAACACCCGTACATACATAAACTGCAGTACCTGGTATTTATTGGAAGTCATAATCCTCAGCATTATCACTGATGAATGCTTTGCATTGGGTTGTCTTGCACAAATTATGTCATTCTCATTATCACCCTCTTCAGGTTGTCATCAAATCATTGGATCCATCCTGGTCACCATCATTAATGTTCTAAACCATGATCACATCATTGAATAGATAAGTTGGTTAAACTGTGTGTAATGGGGCAAGGTTGTGCATCAGTCTAATTCCCTAGCCTTTCATGCATTTTATCTCTGGAGTTTAAAAAATGTGTTTGGTGGTCTTAGCTTAGTATGGAGTGGAGTTAAGCCCTCCTCACAAGACCATCACAAACCTGGGAGTCTCTGCTTAAGACTGAATTCAGGTGAGGTTTGAGGTGAACTTCCCAATACAGTGTATGATGGGAGCCTGTCATGGCACCTGCTGGTACTGTGTCTCACGGTAACAAGTGCTGATGTATCTTTCTGTTTTTATCAATTATTTTACTCCTGTTTTGCTGCCTAGTTTGAAATGTCCAATGTGTCTCCTCTGCGACCTATTTACCGATCATGAGAACTGAAGATCAATTAGTCACTTAACCCGCTAAACTTAAGCAGTGAATATTACCAAGCTAATGATCCCTGGAGGCAAGGTTCAGCCTGGTTATTAATGATAACCCAATCCGCAGATTTATAAACACAAGCATTTGGTTTCACAGCACCCTGTTATCATGATTATTGGACTACCTCATTTTATGGTAAGGTTGTCCAAGATTAGTGCTTATCAGGGTCTGTGAATCCAGCTGTGCGCCTGCCCCACAACAATGAGTCACCACTGCTCAGGTAACTCCAGACATGATGTCACATGCAGGTTGGCAGACACTGACCATGAGCATGTCACATCCACTAAGGAATCACCCCTGTAAAAGAAGTCAGGTCTTTGGCTTTACAAGAAATAAAGCAGTTACTCACGCAAGGGCCGCCAAACAGAACCACTCTTCGGAGCTTGTCACTGTGGAAGAGGGTGCCAGTATGGTAACCCAAATACTCGCTGGAACATTGAAGATGTAATGCAGTCATACAAGGCTGGGGTGCATGGTTTCATAGTAAAGAGCTCCCTCAGTCTTGCTATGGCAACTTCAATTAGCCTCAGGAGAAACAGTCTGCATTTAAGGCGCATTATTCTTGGTCAATTTTGTTTTGTGCTAAAATGTTACTTGTATTTATGGCCATGCTGTCATTGTGGGATTTAAAATGTTATCTTGCAGTCAGATGTAGAATACATTACAAAAAAAAAATAGCAAAAAAACTGTTGACGTTTATTGCAGTAGACTTGTTTTGAAATGTATTGTTGGCTACGAAGCTTCATGACTTCACCCTTATCTTGATGATATTCAGTTTGGGACACTGAATGACAGAAATGAAATCATTTCTCTTGGTATCAAAATACAATCAGTCAGACACATCTTAAGTCAGCACCAAAGTTCTCTCTCCCACTTTGCCATCCAAATCTCTCCCCTTTGTAGCCCTCTGTCCATAGCAGCTCATTTTCCTAATTGGCTAATTGGCTAAGATTACAAACCCATCTCCAGCTTTTATCCATTAGCTGAGAACCTTGACAGAGACAGCCTGCGACAGATTGCTATTCTAATACACCCACTTCCATGCCATTTTTTCACAACTATAGAGTGCCCAATTATTTTATCACCATTTTTTCCTCAATTTAGATTGTCCAATTATGTTTCCATCACCACAGCAATTCACCACACATCTCAGGAGAACTGAAAGTGCAGTGGGCATCCTCTGATCCCACGACCAAGCCAATTTCCTCTTTTACACCCAGGAACTCAAGAGTGGAGGTCAGCAAGCTAACGGGCCTCTGAAGGGCAAAATCCTGCCCTGCAGGTGTCTGCTTGAGCTTACTAGACACCTGGCTCAAGTGTTCACAAGACTTAAGTAGACAAACATTTTTACTGATTTATTCCCCGGTCAAAACATAACCCTAATAGTTTGCAAGTTTGTTTTGCAAAACTTGAACAAAATAAAACCATTACGAGAAGAAATAGGTGGTTCCTTAACAACAATAGAGGATGTCAATTGGCTGGGTCCTTGTCCGAATTTGGGAGTGAAAATGAGGTGGACATATATATATATTTTTTTTCATTTTCTTTTTTTTTTTAATTGACCATCGATGTCGGCACTGTTGTATCAAACTTATAAAAACTGAAGCAGAAATTAAAGTATAGAAGCAAACAGAACACATTTTAAACCATTATCATTAACATCCACTTGTAAAGCTTAAAGTCCTTGAAAAATCTGATGGAATGAAAATTATGTTACAGGAGAACTGAAACGTACATGGCTATGATTTCCATTACATGAGAGTAGATGTTAAAACTTCATGCTGATACTGGACTCAGCTCTCGCCAAGATAAGCACCGACTAAGACATAGCTTATTTTACTGTAAACTAATGTGATCCATCTGTGTTTCCTTCCATTTGATGATGTAGATATCCTTCTGCCTGGTGTTGAAGGCTGAAGTGTAATGCTGGCTCCAGGGATCAGCCTATTTTGCCTCCCTGGCGCATCAGCGCACACAACGGATGCAATTCTGGCTCCAGGGATCAACCACTGTGTGGCCTCCCTAGCGCATCAGCATGACAACCGTCTGGACTAAGCTGAGTACGGTACTTCTCTGGGGTCTTCAAGTGGGAACCTTCCATCCTTTGTGTTTCGTCGACTAGCCCACGACACCTTAAGAGGGCTCGACAGTGATTCTGGCATCCCAGCATCACCCCCCTCCATCCCCCACTCAGCTAAGCCCAGCTTACTTACCTTCCTTTCCATCGACGTTGCTTTCTTTCTACTGTGCTTGAGATCCCCAACCAGAATCTTTTAAAGTATATGTTCTATATGTCACTGTAGTTTTTGAGTGTGGTCTGCTTTTGGCCACAGATGCAATTCTAGCTCCTTGTAGTTTAAACACAGAAGTATCCACAGTCTCACTTAAAATAATTGCTTTCATTATAAAAACCATGCAACCCATCCCTTTAACTTTGTAAACGTAGGGAACACTAACAAGCATTTGCTTACAGCCTTTTCTTCTGACTATTGAAAAGTTATTAATGCGTCAGTTTTTTGGCAATCCATTGAAAGCTCCCCCTTAAACCACAGACCCACCTGTCTCCAATAACTGACACCATTTATTGAGCGCAGCATTTTAATAAAAAACACAGTGTCCTCCCCACATTCATGCATGGGAATCTCAACCGAATTATGGTTAAAAACTGTTATCTTACATATTCATAACCATAGCCTTTGTGAGGTATGTAAGCTCTTGGGTTCCTGTTTATGTTGGTTGGCTGGTTTTGGACAAAACAAAAAAGATTCTCAGAGACACAAATACATCTTGTGTTTCTAATTAAACCACATGTCACCCATAAAGTACCATGTTGCACATTTTACCTGGTAAATTAGCATATGTGTCTTTAAGTCATGAGCAGTTGCAACTAGTGCTGGAACAAATGTTTGAATATTTAAAAAAAAAAAAAAAACATTGCTTGAAATGTGTTCAGTGGCAAAAATGACCATGTTAGTATTTGTTCACACTGTATAGCAGGGTTTATAAATGTATCAAAAAGATGCTAAGGAAACCATAAGTGTTCATTAAAAATTATACTTTTGTTTTCCATATTATTCAAAATGAATCATCTCTTAATGACAAAGACAAACAAGATCCCACTGTTATGTAACATACAACTGCTTATCAAAATACAGGTTACTGTACCATCATTACATAACGTTGGAATTCCAGTTACCATAAAACACATTGCAAAGTTCCAGGTTGTATTTGTCTTTATAAACCCCTGACTTGGTAATACTACTGAATATGGAGTATCTATCTAGGGTGGCTATAAGATGGAAGATCCCTCAGAAGAAAACCCACATGTCTGCCCCAACACATTAACCTGTCACATTACAACTATGGCCAAAAGTTTTGCATCACCTAGAATTTTAGGAATGAGACACAATTAAAAAAAAACTATATGAATATAATTTTAGATATTTTATTTAATGTCATGTAATCAAAGAAACTACCAAAATGATATTGCAAAAGTCTACTAGAAGCCATAATAGTAGTGCAGTATCTTATGTTAGATTTTGAAATGTCATATTTTTCAATTTTTGTCAGTTATTTGTTTAGTATATGGAAAACTACAAAGCTGTATGTAATTCAATATGTTAACGTAACATTATTCAGCCGGTTTCATTCGACTTTAAGAAGCAGAATTAGTTAATTCTACAGGGTGATGCAAAACCTTTGGTCATAGCTGTACAACTAAACCATGCTAGCACAGCAGTTTTGAGCTTAGCTACACATTTGCTCTGACACTGCTCTGAATCAGTTTGGGTTCAGATGTTGTAATCTACAGCAATAGGGTTCTATTACAATGGACTAAACAGTGGTGTTGTATTTTCAAACTCAGTTTTGTTGGAATAAGTATGGTCAATGATCTGAAAGAACTATAGAGAAACACACACAACTGTCTCCATACTCTTTAATTCATAGCTTTAATTCCTGAGTTATTTAAGTCTGTTTTTATTAATAAAATCAAGTTTGACATTCCTGAAACTGTTCCCGGAACTATTAATGGTTTCCTTGACAACAGTAAAGAACAGTTTCATAACTATCAAAGATTATTTTATTAATAAACACATATTTTAATATTTTCAATTCTCATTGACTTACATTAGTATCTGAAAAAAACTGCAATGAGCATTCACTGAGCAAAGGGGCCAATGAAAAAGCTATGTCCTTCACAAAATACATCACAGTTCAAAGAAGAAAAGCACATGTGTCACTTAAAATGCAAGCAAGAGAGAAAACAAATCAGGTATGAAAAATAGATTGCTTTGAAGACGAATATATACAGACCTCCTTGCAGCGCAGGTATTTTAATAATGTTTTAAAAGTATTTTTCGCCTCATGTAAAATGTCATGTCTTGTGAAAAATATAATGTTTCATCTATAGCTTATGGATTCCCAAAAAATGAAGTTGCTGGAAAATACCAAGAGCCAGCCATTTCTGTTTCAAATTCAGACATTTGCAACTAAAATAGCTCAGAGCAATTCACAAAAACAGCAACAAATGTTCTCCAATCCATCCAAAATATCAGGTTACCCACCAAAGAAGGACCTGGAGACTGTAATGCAGGGTGCAGACAGCAGGCGTAACAAGCTCTGCCTTTCATTTACCTTGCCAAGAGTCCATTATATGGAAATGTTTCCAATAATATATATTTTAAAGGAAATGCTAATAATGGTAATGCTTTACATTAAGAGAGCTGCATGCCATTTTCATTATAATGCAATTATTCATTCAATAAGTACACTTAAAATTCAAATGGCAAAAAAAAAAACTTTAAGCTGGCAAAAAAAAAAGGACACATTTTATGAAAAATAAACTGGATCGAATTCAATTATAAAACCAAAACTGATTTAAAATAAATACTAGTTGTGAAAACTCTATTGAACTGAAAGAACAATGCAAACTGTTGGATGTGAAATATATATTGGCAATATTACAGTAGCAGTATTACTAGTACAGTATATTACATTATCAATCCACAAAAAGGTTACAAGTGCAGTGTGTCTCATATTCAAACTTGCACTACAATTAATTTGTTTCAATCAGCGATATTAATCCATCAGCCTACTGGGCACTCTTAAATCCAGCTGAAAAAACCTTGATACAAAAAGTATTGAATGTACCCTTAAAAAAGTTTTCACAGTAATTTTGCAGTTTTCCCTGCTTATCTAACCTAGGGTTTACTTTGTTAATCTTACCAAGCTTTACCATACATCTCCATGGTTTACTGTGCTTGCATTTTCTCTACCATGATTCCACTATGTTTACCATACCTTGATATGCCCATGGTAGTCTCCTTCATCTTGTATGTCCTCAGGGGTAATTGTAAAAGTGGGGATCGTTTCCAATACACTATACTTATAAGGGATTTGTATTGTAACATGCTCTTTAATCGTTTTGAACGAGAGGCATGAAGTTATCCATGCTGTCTATTTCAATTATCTTAGCTGGCTCCCCAACTCCTGCGTGCATGAATACGAAAGGTGGATCTGTAATTGTCATGTCTCCCATTCGTTCCAGAAAACAATCGTCTGTTTCTGCAACGGCAGGGCCAACTTTTAAAAAGCAGCTTATCCCAACTGGCTTTCAATCAGGAAATGTTTAGCTAACATTTACATTTAAACGGTGTAGGAATTATAAATGTTTCTCTTTCAGAAAACTGACACACTACAGCATGATGAATAGCATCATGGCCTGCTGTGTGTCTTGTTTTTTATAATTATTCTAGACAAGTAGGAAAAGCAAACAAAGTTATGTTTGAAATACTATTGAAAATGGAATTTGGAAAAGCAAACCATGACCTCGTTCCCTTTTGCTTCACAACACATTGGGATGAGCTTTCAACATTGGGCATGTAGTTCAGAGTCCTGAGGGGCCTTGGGCATTCCCTGTGTTCTATTGCTCCAATAGTGGGTTCTTTTTGTAAACAGACTCTACCTGGCTTGAGCTCCTTGTTGTCTGGCCACTGTTAGATGCAGGTGGACCTAGCTGAGCTGGAAGAGCACAATCTCACATGCTTCTCATTATTATTATTATTATTATTATTATTATTATTATTATTATTATTATTATTATTATTATTATTATTATTATTATTATTAATAATAATAATAATTAATTAATTTCTTAGCAGACACCCTTATCCAGGGCGACTTACAATTGTTACAAGATACAGTGCCTTGCGAAAGTATTCGGCCCCCTTGAACTTTGCGACCTTTTGCCACATTTCAGGCTTCAAACATAAAGATATGAAACTGTAATTTTTTGTGAAGAATCAACAACAAGTGGGACACAATCATGAAGTGGAACGAAATTTATTGGATATTTCAAACTTTTTTAACAAATAAAAAACTGAAAAATTGGGCGTGCAAAATTATTCAGCCCCCTTAAGTTAATACTTTGTAGCGCCACCTTTTGCTGCGATTACAGCTGTAAGTCGCTTGGGGTATGTCTCTATCAGTTTTGCACATCGAGAGACTGAATTTTTGCCCATTCCTCCTTGCAAAACAGCTCGAGCTCAGTGAGGTTGGATGGAGAGCATTTGTGAACAGCAGTTTTCAGTTCTTTCCACAGATTCTCGATTGGATTCAGGTCTGGACTTTGACTTGGCCATTCTAACACCTGGATATGTTTATTTGTGAACCATTCCATTGTAGATTTTGCTTTATGTTTTGGATCATTGTCTTGTTGGAAGACAAATCTCCGTCCCAGTCTCAGGTCTTTTGTAGACTCTTCCAGAATGGTCCTGTATTTGGCTCCATCCATCTTCCCATCAATTTTAACCATCTTCCCTGTCCCTGCTGAAGAAAAGCAGGCCCAAACCATGATGCTGCCACCACCATGTTTGACAGTGGGGATGGTGTGTTCAGGGTGATGAGCTGTGTTGCTTTTACGCCAAACATAACGTTTTGCATTGTTGCCAAAAAGTTCGATTTTGGTTTCATCTGACCAGAGCACCTTCTTCCACATGTTTGGTGTGTCTCCCAGGTGGCTTGTGGCAAACTGTAAACGACACTTTTTATGGATATCTTTAAGAAATGGCTTTCTTCTTGCCACTCTTCCATAAAGGCCAGATTTGTGCAGTATACGACTGATTGTTGTCCTATGGACAGAGTCTCCCACCTCAGCTGTAGATCTCTGCAGTTCATCCAGAGTGATCATGGGCCTCTTGGCTGCATCTCTGATCAGTCTTCTCCTTGTATGAGCTGAAAGTTTAGAGGGACGGCCAGGTCTTGGTAGATTTGCAGTGGTCTGATACTCCTTCCATTTCAATATTATCGCTTGCACAGTGCTCCTTGGGATGTTTAAAGCTTGGGAAATCTTTTTGTATCCAAATCCGGCTTTAAACTTCTCCACAACAGTATCTCGGACCTGCCTGGTGTGTTCCTTGTTCTTCATGATGCTCTCTGCGCTTTAAACGGACCTCTGAGACTATCACAGTGCAGGTGCATTTATACGGAGACTTGATTACACACAGGTGGATTCTATTTATCATCATTAGTCATTTAGGTCAACATTGGATCATTCAGAGATCCTCACTGAACTTCTGGAGAGAGTTTGCTGCACTGAAAGTAAAGGGGCTGAATAATTTTGCACGCCCAATTTTTCCGTTTTTTATTTGTTAAAAAAGTTTGAAATATCCAATAAATTTCGTTCCACTTCATGATTGTGTCCCACTTGTTGTTGATTCTTCACAAAAAATTACAGTTTCATATCTTTATGTTTGAAGCCTGAAATGTGGCAAAAGGTCGCAAAGTTCAAGGGGGCCGAATACTTTCGCAAGGCACTGTATCACATTATGTTTACATACAACTACATTCTATTTTTTTTTTACATACAATTACCCATTTATACAGTTGGGTTTTTACTGGAGCAATCTAGGTAAAGTACCTTGCTCAAGGGTACAACAGCAGTGTCTCCCACCTGGGATTGAACCCACGACCCTCCGGTCAGGAGTCCGGAGCCCTAACCACTACTCCACACTGCTGCTCTCAATCTCTTTAATTACCATACAGATGAGCCAGGCTAGTTTGAAAGAGCAGTTGCTCTATATACCACTTAAAAAAAGTTTCCCTGTCTACCTTTCTCGCTTATGTCATAGCCTCTATAGTTTCTGTAGAAAAGTTTTTAATTAAACTACAATCACCAAAAAACGTTTCAAACCATAGGTACATTAACTATACATACCTACACTGTGGCTACCATTCACTAATATTTGCATACATCGACAATTCTGTGTGAGGCCAGGCACCCGGTGAGCACAAGCTGACACCTGCAGTTTCTTGTTCACTAGGGGTTGTCTGCTCACTGACATTGACTGTCAGGCTCCTTGCAATTGGCTTGGTCGCATGATCGGAGGTTCACGTTCTTTAAAAAAAAATATAAAGCATTCATGTTATCTTATTTCCTGAAGGACTATTCACTGTGTAATAGTTATGGAGTACTAATTCTGGAAATTAAATAAATATATACAAAACTTATTGACATCATTTGACATGTAAAAACATTTGAAGTGGCAATATACAGTAATTTTAAACATGCAAAAAATATATAAAGGTCACCATATTCATTTTTGAACTGCTGTACTTTCTGAATTGCTGCAGTTAAAAGATAAAACATATACATCAAGAGTTATAACATCATATTTTTTTGGCACTTTTGGTATAAATACATAGTGACAAAGAATCATAAAAAAATGGTTGTCCAATTTAAAAAGGGGTACTCCCTTCAAACCTTCAAATGAGTTTCCCTTATCAAAGATCTTAATTAAGGGTCCAACTATAAATAGCAGCTAATCATTTCCTTAAATTTAAAAAAAAGGATATGAATGAGACATCAGTTCTTACTGCAGTCACATTCATTGCCCAAAGTGAAACGGCTTGATTCTTTCTTAAAGGCCACGATACGCCACAGTGGAGAGAAAATCAGAGTGTATCTTTTATACCGGATATAGAATTGGAAAGTGCCAGAGTGCGCACAAACAATAGCCCTTTTTGAACTCTGTATGATGCAAACATCCTCTCAGTGTTGTTAACATGGTATTTTCAATTAGTTCCAGCCTGAGGAATAATCAATCTGACAAGACAAGGCACAAGCAATGTCTTTAAAAAAAAAAACTATGGCTTTGATTTAAGCCATCACAATTTAATGTGGAAAGGCTTAATAAAGCTTGGTTATAAACCATATGGCATTAAAGCAGAACTCTGACTCTATAAGACCAGACAACAAGAAGTTGCTAAGCTGACGGAGAGGTAAAAATAGTGCAAACAGTGCATTCAAGACTCTCTAATAGTTGTGAATTGAAGGTGTTTTTCTTTTTCTTTCTTTTTTTTGTAATTAACCATCTTACCCCTGACAAACAATTCTGAATCGTGACTCCCCAGCAAAAAGTGCATTGTATTGAAATAAATAATTACAGCTTACATTTTATTTCTTAATTACATCTTAGAAAAAAAATCCAACTGTATCTTGGGAAAAATCTAAGAACGCTATATTTGTGGTCAATGGTGGCCGTATGGCAGTTCTGCACAAATATGGGGAATTATTAGTTTACATATATATATATATATATATATATATATATATATATATATATATATATATATATATATGTGTGTGTGTGTGTGTGTGTGTGTGTGTATATATATTAGTTATAAAGATGTCACTATATCCACAGTCTGTCATACAAGGAACTAAATCAGGGATTGTATTGCACTTCTTGGTTAACTGTGTACTTTCACATCTCTTGTGGTTTCATAACTCTTCCAGGCACCTTCACATTGCTACTTGGGGTCTTCCTGGACTTGGAGGCTAGAGGAAAACCAAGCAAACAGTTTTATTTTTGTTATTAGTCAGTGGGTGGGGACTGAGAGGACACTGAAGGTCCTCAGATTAACTTTCACTTTGGATTGACCTTTGAAACAGAAGAAATGTTGGCAACTAGAAGAGGCCCACCACGGCTGGTCCCTTCCTAGCACCATTTGCCACAATTAAAGCAAGCTAATAGAATAGGACAGAATTTAAAGATAATCCTAGTGTGTTACTTGGTAGGTCATTCCATGCATTTATAACTTTCCTATAAATCCTTTGCTATGCTGACGAGATTTAATTCTTTTAACCTGTACCATAGAAGCTCATGCTATGAAGTCATGGGATTAGCCTGGCTGCCCTTTTCTGTACCTTCTCGAGTGCATAATGTATTTTCTGTACAGGTGACCTTAACTGGACATGGTATTTTAGGCAGGGCCTAATAGAGTTTAGTCTTAGCATAACTTCCCTTAAGTAGTATTCCACTCATTTGGCAAAGTAACGTAACATTTTATTGGCCTTTTTAATGGTCTCTCCATATTGGCGAGATACTGTTAAAGACAGTAGACAGTTTTTTATGCATAGCCAGACAGATAATGTGACAGGTTGATCAAATGAGCTATTCCAAGGCCATAAGATGTGGAGACTGGATATTTATATGCATTTGATTAGATTTGCACAAATTGGAAGTCCCCAACAGATCATATTCCCATTGAGGTCAATGACAAGAGAACAAATGTTTCCCATCAAGTTCCATGTGGTTGGACATAATTGATGCGCATCGCAAGAACATTTAATTCATACCGCATACCGCAATACCGCGTTCAATCCCAGGTGGGAGACACTGCTGTTGTACCCTTGAGCAAGGTATTTTACCTAGATTGCTCCAGTAAAAACCCAACTGTATAAATGGGTAATTGTATGTAAAAAAAAATAGAATGTAGTTGTATGTAAACATAATGTGATATCTTGTAACAATTGTAAGTTGCCCTGGATAAGGGTGTCTGCTGAGAAATTAATTATTATTATTATTAATAATAATAATAATGAGAAGCATGTGAGATTGTGCTCTTCCAGCTCAGCTAGGTCCACCTGCATCTAACAGTGGCCAGACAACAAGGAGCTCAAGCCAGGTAGAGTCTGTTTACAAAAAGAACCCACTATTGGAGCAATAGAACACAGGGAATGCCTGCATACCGCAATACCACTCATACCGCATACCGCAATTTGCATTTTCGTTGCGACAATTCGCAAATTATACATATTGTCGTATGTACTAAGAGAAAATATTTTAATTAAAAGAGCCGCAATATACTAATTTAAATATTTGGGGCATCTTCGTAGCAAGATCTCTAGGATTGTGAGAGTCGTGCGACATTGTTCAAATAACTAGTGGGAGTTGAGTTGTGGTTTGCTGCAGCAGAGAGTGCCCGAAGGATAACGTATATACATGCAAGAATCAAAATAACATTGTTTTTGTTAAATGTAAACGTCATCTGTACAATGCATTCTGTTCCGTCTTCATATTACCTATTTTAATACTGATATTCAATTCCGGGATGAGGATTGCTTCTATGGGTATGGTGAGAGGTGAATATGGACCGTTTGGCCGCTGGTCCCGCCTGTTAAGAGGAACAGAAGCAGCAGCTGCCCTCTGAAAGAGGAACTGATCGGACGATGCCAGGATCAGCAGGGTGGACCGTGAGGTGGAGGGTAGAATTACAACTGGGATTGCGACGGCAACGCCCAGACTGGGAAATGCCAGCAACAATTGCGACTGTTTAAAACATGCTTTCAAAAGTTCTAACAAATTGATGCAATTGTAAGTGTCACAATTGCAGGCAGGTTTAGTACATCTCATTATAATATTTGAGAAACCTCTCCTCCTCCTTTTTGCAAATTTATGCACGAATGCCCATAGTTACATATTTATCTAAGGTTGAACCGCAAAAAAAAAAAACTGCTGCCGGAAAGCATTCCCTAAAAAGTCGCTAATAGCACTGTGCTTGTTTAGTACATTTCACCCTCGACTTCCGACTCGTTTGCAACTATTGCAACAGGCGCAACACTTTAGTACATCTACCCCATAGTTTATTATATCAGTACAACAACACAAGGGACAAGGGGATTCTGTTATTAAGTTCATTTAAGGATTATTACAGGGATATTGGGATGTTCTTTGGACTTTTACTGTAATACAAAAGAAATAACCAAGTAGCACTATTTTGTTTAGTTAGTGATTAATGGGGGTATGCCAAGTAGTTGGATCATATAAGTATCCGTTACATTTATGGCAAGTAAATACATATTATTTATTAATTTTCTAAAAAATGCATTAAACCAGCACATGGTAGCAACTGGTTAGTGATGACTTTCACTCTCAAGTCTAGGGATAGTCAAATCTGTTATACTTCACAGACAGGTCGCAGAGATAGATTGCACAATATAAAACACACATTAAGAGGAGGCTGTGTGGTACAGTGGTTAAAGAAAAAGGCTTGTAACCAGGAGGTTCCCAGTTCAAATCCCACCTCATTGTGTGACCCTGAGCAAGTCACTTAACCTCCTTGTGCTCCGTCTTTTGGGTGGGATGTAGTTGTAAGTGATTCTGCAGCTGATGCATAGTTCATAAAGGCGTCTGCTAAGTAAACAAATAATAATAATAATAATAATAATAATAATAATAATAATAATAATCATCTTCACAGTCAAAACCTTTGTTAAATAACAGATCTTCTGCACCCCCTGTAGTTCATTAGAAATAGGTTTGTTTGTATTTTGTATTGATATAAGTGTAAGGGCCTAAGGTTTTGCTCTCTAAGGTAAGGTCCACTTATATTTCCTCGATGTTTGTACGTATATTTTGGTGTTGCTTTGACCTAGTTGTAAAATGCTGCAACATGATTTGTTGAAAGGCTTGCAGCATGATAAAATACCCAGTGTTGGACTAGGTACTTCAGTGTGACAAGTCATTTCCCTTTTAATCAATTAAATGTTTGATAGGTATACACTTAGTATACCTATCAAATATACCTATTAAGTATACCTATTAAATATATTCTTTGTATAATACAAAAAAACAATTATATATATATATATATATATATATATATATATATATATATACACAGACGTACTCAAATTTGTTGGTACCCCTCCACAAAAAACGAAGAATGCACAATTTTCTCTGAAATAACTTGAAACTGACAAAAGTAATTGGCACCCACCATTGTTTATTCCATATTTAATAGAAATCAGACTTTGCTTTTGATTTTTTATTCAACATAATATTGTAAATAAGAAAACAAATGAAAATGGCATGGACAAAAATGATGGGACCGCTAACCTAATATTTTGTTGCACAACCTTTAGAGGCAATCACTGCAATCAAACGTTTTCTGTAGCTCTCAATGAGACTTCTGCACCTGTTAACAGGTAGTTTGGCCCACTCTTCCTGAGCAAACTGCTCCAGCTGTCTCAGGTTTGATGGGTGCCTTCTCCAGACTGCAAGTTTCAGCTCTTTCCATAGATGTTCGATAGGATTCAGATCAGGACTCATAGAAGGCCACTTCAGAACAGTCCAATGTTTTGTTCTTATCCATTCTTGGGTGCTTTTAGCTGTGTGTTTTGGGTCATTATCCTGTTGGAGGACCCATGACCTGCGACTGAGACAGAGCTTTCTGACACTGGGCAGTACATTTCGCTCCAGAATGCCTTGATAGTCTTGAGATTTCATTGTGCCCTGCACAGATTCAAGGCACCCTGTTCCAGGCGCAGCAAAGCAGCCCCAAAACATAACCGAGCCTCCTCCATGTTTCACTGTAGGTATGGTGTTCTTTTTTTGAAAGCTTCATTTTTTCGTCTGTGAACATAGCGCTGATGTGACTTGCCAAAAAGCTCCAGTTTTGACTCATCTGTCCAAAGGACATTCTCCCAGAAGGATTGTGGCTTGTCAATATGCATTTTAGCAAATTCCAGTCTGGCTTTTTTATGTTTTTCTTTCAAAAGTGGAGTCCTCCTGGGTCTTCTTCCATGGAGCCCACTTTTGCTCAAAAAGCGACGGATGGTGCGATCAGAAACTGACGTACCTTCATCTTGGAGTTCAACTTGTATCTCTTTGGCAGTTATCCTTGGTTCTTTTTCTACCATTCGCACTATCCTTCTGTTCAATCTGGGGTCGATTTTCCTTTTGCGGCCGCGCCCAGGGAGGTTGGCTACAGTTCCATGGACCTTAAACTTCTTAATAATATTTGAAACTGTTGTCACAGGAACATCAAGCTGCTTGGAGATGGTCTTGTAGCCTTTACCTTTACCATGCTTGTCTATTATTTTCTTTCTGATCTCCTCAGACAACTCTCTCCTTTGCTTTCTCTGGTCCATGTTCAGTGTGGTGCACACAATGATACCACACAGTGACTACTTTTCTCCATTTAAATAGGCTGAATGACTGATTACAAGATTGGAGACATGTGTGATACTAATCAAAGAAACTAATTAGTTTGAAATATCACTATAATCCAATTATTTATTATCTTTTCTAAGGGGTACCAACAAATGTGTCCAGGCCATTTTAGAATATCTTTGTAGAATAAGCAATAATTCATCTCTTTTTCACAGCTTCTTTGCTTTATTCTATGACATACCAAAGTGCATGCAAGTATACATGATAAAATAGCTTTTAATTTCATCACTTTTCAGGAGGAATGAAGCATTATTTCAATGAGCTGTAAGGGTACCAACAAATTTGAGCACGTCTGTATATATATATATATATATATATATATATATATATATATATATATATATATATATATATATAATGCTAATATTTATTATTCTAAATATGAAGTATAAATTCTACTTTTAGCAATTACCACTATCATCTTTTAAGAGCAGTCCTTTTATAAGATATCAGAAGAGACTTCAGTTCTAGGAGTTCAGATGGAGATTTCCAGTTTTGGTGTAATTATCCCTGATTCAGACACTTCTCATTCCGGATATTTCAATCAGTCATGGTGGTGGAAGACAAGCATGGAATTGAACATAAAGAGGATTGTGGTTCTTGGGCTAAATAGAGATTGCTAAGAGGAAATACAAATTAATGAAAAAAAACTTTTATTATAGTGGCTTTAGGCAAAATTTGGGGTTGGGGTTGTTTGATTTTGGATGCCCTTTGCAATTGAAGTTCCCCAAAAGTCTGAGAAGGCAATACATATTGTTTACCTCTGTCTAAAGTCAAAAATGATAATGATAATCTCTGTGGTTGTTTCCAATTAGGTTTATGGTTAAAAACAGGAAGAACAAAGTAATGGAAAAGTAGTGAAATGCTGATCAGTATCTTCATAATCATTTTATGTATACAAGTTTCTCCCATTCATATAGACCAGCATGTACCTCCTAATCTACAGGCATGTGCAGTAGCTCATTATCAATGATTCATATGGATGTTCAGTTCTGTAGGTAAATGAGTGAGCATACTTCAGCAAATAAACCAGGACTAGAGGACAATTCTAGTAGAATACAATTGATGAACCTTATGACCTCTCTTTCGGAAACCGTCTTATGTTCTAATTGCAATGAAAAATTTTACTGATGTACTTGAAATTAATTTAATGGATTTGTCTTGAAATCCCATTAATATGAATTGATTTCCTTCAAAAAATAGCTTTATGCATCACAAGGTTTTATTGTTGTTTTAAATTATTATTATTATTATTATTTATTTCTTAGCAGACGCCCTTATCCAGGGCGACTTACAATTGTTACAAGATATCACATTATACATTATTTCACATTCTACAGATATCACATTATTTTTACATACAATTACCCATTTATACAGTTGGGTTTTTACTGGAGCAATCTAGGTAAAGTACCTTGCTCAAGGGTACAGCAGCAGTGGTTGAAATGGTTGGTTTAAATGAGTGGTTTAAATGGTTGAAAGTCTAAACCCATCTGCACTTTTAGTTCCAATTGCTGAACAAGGCATAGCAACATTCATTCAAGTAAACGAGAGTGTCATACAGGACCTCAGTATGGAATCGGATGCTTCATACAGAAACTCCCTTGATTTAGGGAAATGCACAACATTCCAATTTAAAGAAATTCACAATATTCCAATGGAACAAGTTGAAGTTCATCAAACCCACTTCATTTTTTAAAAAGTGGGAAAGAATAGAAACCAGCATGGATTTGTAAATCAGTGGCCCTGATACAAAAGCAATGTGTATTGATATGCATTGGTTCAAACCATTGGAATACCGGGTATGTCAACAAAATCTAAATGTTACCACTGCGATACCATTCCACCAATGGCTCGTACCGTTGCAGCTGCCTTAGTGCCAGCAACAGTATAGAACCATTGCGTTGTCACTGACGAAAGAAAGAATGCTGTCTATAATACAATGGCAGCATCTCTTTCCGATTCATACTTATTTCTCCTGTGGATGATAGTGAAAAACAATTATTAAAACAATATTAATCAAAGTCATAAGTACTCTTACAGTGCCTAGACAGAGCAGGCATATATTAGTCATATGTTATGCTGTCAAGTATGGTGTTATTAGCTCTAAAGAAGGAATTGATATGGAAGAGTACATCCACCAAACATAATGTAAAATCTTATGGACCTTGTTATAAAGTTATAATATGCATAAGAAACAAGAAAATGCTTTAAAATCAACTTTCAAACCCTTTAATTAGCTTTAAGTTATTTCAGCATATCTAACCTAAAGATAAATTGCAACATCACCTGGTCTGATTGCAATATTTGGAGTTTTAACTACAACAAATGGTGTGATTAGTTATGATTAGTTACTAGAAAGCAGCAGCAACTTCACATCTATTGCACTGTCATATTCCAAATTGAAGAAACTAAATACAAGCCAAGACCTGACAGATCTTCAATAGAATTAAAGGTGGGGGTGGTGGTGGGGAGTATTGCTATGCCAATAAGAGGTAAGAAACTTGATTGTAAAACTTTGGTTAGCACTACTTTAAGGTTTCACATTACCTTCTGTCCATGTCTGGTAGAAACATGTAGGAATCCGCAGTGAGGATGAGTTTGTGCCATGCCTATTTGGAGCCCTGCTCCAGATTTTTATGTGAAGCTGAAATTGGTTTCACATGAGTTGGGGGCAGACAGAGTCAGCGGATTTTCTGATCAAATTAAACATGGAAAAAAACAGCAGTGGTTGTACTGATCTTTAATTTAATAAACAGGACCAGAGACAAAAAATTGTCAATTATTCTTTTTTGAGACAAAAATGTTTTAACCCCTTCCTTCACTGGGCGTCCTGTTCTTTTCTGCATTAGGAGATTTTTTTTAGCTGCTTAATGATCTCTATTCGTTTCTAAGGGAATGCTGCTGGGTGCTCTGTATTTATCCACCCTGTCCACAAAGACAAAATGATAAAAATTGAATGGTACTTTTTAAATGTGCAGGACATTTCTCAATCATGCTATACAAAGTTCATGTACTGTATTTTCATTGTACATAACCGTGTACATAACCATTTTATACCATGATTGAGAAATGTCCTGGATATTATTATTCCACTCATCCACTTGACACTACTAGTCTTGAGAAGTTATTAGCCCACCCGACTCATTCATTTGTTCAGATACAATGAATATTCAGTACATAACCTCTATGTATTAAAAAAAAAACTACTTACAATAATTAAAGGCTTTCCAATTCTAAATGTCACCAAGACAACCATAAGCCTCCCATAGTCTCTACATATTCTAGAAGTTATATGCTGTGTGTAGGATGTCTCTTTTTGTTATAAGAGATATCGTCATCCGAAGCACAACAGCTGTGTGAAATTATTTTTAATAAGAAACACTCTACACGACATATTAATCACAAAAACAAAGATTGTACTCAGGAACTACTGTTAAACATTAAATAAGAGGTTATTTTCTAACTTTAGGACAGCATCATCTGTTCTATGTGTAATGGGCAGTGTTGTGTGTGGTTGTATTGTGGTTAAGACGCTCGCTCGCGGTGCATGGGGTCACTGGTTCACGCCCAGCCTCTGCCTTGTTACATATGCACAGGGATGATAACTCTACACAAGATAAGGTTACTGGGATTTTGGCAAATCCTTAATTGGTTGTTTGATGTGTCTGTGATTTATAATGCTCTATCTTACCTGCTGGCTGTCATTGTTTTCAAGTGCCTACCTCCTGCTCTTGGATCTTCTTTCTCGTGGCCTGAGGTTCAACCCTAGTGCTCATGGAAATTCAGAGCTAAGCTGAACTTATCTCTTGTGTTCACTTGAATGATTTGTTTTAATTAGTCAGAATGGATTTTTTGTACTGGATAGCATCAAGATTTTTACTCTACTCTGAACCTCATTGATGATCCGTGAGACCAAAAAACAACAGTATTATATTAGTGTGGAATAATGGAATAGCCAGCCCCTCAGTTTGCTGCTCAAAGAAAATGCTTTGTAAATGGATTACAGACAACAATCTAGACTGAAGGGTATTCAGAATATATTATGCAAATAGTCTGCAATTGTACTTTCCATTATTAGAAAAGCCAGATGCTTATACATTAAAACTATTCAAGTCACTCCTGGCTGTATCCTGCAATGATAATATTGGCTCCATCTCCACTAAATTACACTTCAGTATAATAATATGTATCAAACCCACTGGAGATGCGACTTCAATCCATACATTTACATAAATTAATTCACTGCATAATCTTATCAAGTTAAAATTAAGTTGAAAATGAAAAGTTTCTTGTATGGTACTACCAGAAAGTTTAGGGTTGGTATTTTCAGATAATCATTTAAAAGAAAAACATTTAAAATATGATAAGCATTATTATAGTGACTTTGAAATAATTTGTATGGTGTAGTGCAGCAGTTCTCAAACTTTTTTTTAACTGAGTCTTCCTTTGAAACAAATGGCAAAGCATGGTAGGCTATGGTAAATGACTAGTATAGCCATAGGAAAACTGCTTTTACTGTACATAATACCATGCAAATTTACTGTGGTATATGGGCAGATACTTCATTGTCAGCCAAATAAGCAAGTCTAGCGCATATATTATATTGAAAACAATATCTGATAGAATCTGATATGTGTGTATTGGTTCATACCATTGAAATTAGTGCTGTATATGAAAATATAAAAATGGTACTGCTGTTTTACTGTTCTACCAATGGCTCACAGCATTTAAGCTTAACTTGCACCCTAGTGCTGAACATTACATTTGCCATTGCCATGGCACTGCATTGTCATTTAGCAAAGGGCAGCAGTGTGGAGTAGTGGTTAGGGCTCTGGACTCTTGACTGGAGGGTCGTGGGTTCACCCAGGTGGGTGACACTGCTGCTGTACCCTTGAGCAAGGTACTTTACCTAGATTGCTCCAGTAAAAACTGTATAAATAAGTAATTGTATGTAAAAATAATGTGTACAAAATAATGTAATTGTATGTAAAAAATAATGTGATATCTTGTAACAATTGTAAGTCGCCCTGGATAAGGGTGTCTGCTAAAAAATAAATAATAATTCTTCTAGCTTAGCCTACAAGTCAGAGAGATCCTACGGTTACATTTAAACAGATTAGGCAAGATGAAAATTTACAGTTTCAATATTGTGTCGGACACAGCATTTTAAGCACTGCCATCACTTTCACATCCTTTTCAGCTGGCCCATGCAGCACAATGGGGAGGATTATATCTGATGCACATATGGAAGTGCTTAGGAAGAAAATTAGTTTAGAATCAAAATTAGTCAGAGAGTCCTATTTATAGTTAGCATTTACTTTTTGTTGGGCCGACTTCATCTTTAGTGCATGTAAAGTGTATTTTATATTTCTAAATGGTATTACTTCCACAATTAAGCTCTAATTAGCAAGGCTGCTTTCAAAGAAAACGAGCTGAACATTATTTTGCAATTTGTTGTGTAATAAGAGAGAGGACGAATGTTTCTCCTCTATGCCACACACTGAGATATATATTTTTTAAAGTGATTAATTTTTAATTTTACCAAACTAGAACCGAACACTAAGTAAATTAGGTAATTAAGAACGGGGGGTAATGCTTTTAAATATGTTTATTTGTATGTGTTTTTTTCCATTGTAACAAGCACAAAACAAGAATACAGCCAAATATAATTTAGAAAAAATATATATGATCAATTGTTAAAAACATTTTGACAGCGAGGCCAGTCCACACTTAAAAAAGAGAGAGGTATTTTGGGGACACATATTGGTGAAGGACTTTATGTGAAGGCGGTAAAAGGTTACTCTGCAAAAATGATAATCTGTTAAGGGGGTGTAAGGACATGGAATCTGAACCCTAATAACTTAGGATTTTCAAGTGCTCTAAATTGTTCTGTTTTCTTTGGGTGTGGGTCAGTAGATGCTTGATAGGCTGATCATTTTGGAAGCCAATAACAGCTCTCCCTAGCTTCTCACTGGCTGATAAAACTGACTAATTCAAAACTGCAATGAAGAGACTATCATTAGTAAAGCAGCTTCACCCTAGACTCATTTGGTGCTGTAAACCATTCCTCCTTCTGCCCGGCTGTCTCTGCCTGTCTGTCTGTCCCATTGAATGCACTAAACAATAAATACATCTACACTATTGGTCTTTCCATAAAGACGAAATTAACATCAGCCAAATCCTGGAACCCAAAGTGTCAAACTGAACCACAGTTTTGGTTGCGTACTTCACTACTTCAGAGTTAATATTACTGTTATGTTATGGATAAAGCAGCCCTTTATAAAAAGTTCTGAGGCTAAAATAAATTTCATTTTCTCTTTTCCATTCTCATATCTTAACCATCAGCTTTTTTGTTGGTTTTCCAAATGGATGGGAAAACATCTTTGTGCCATGAGTGCTAGTATGGAAATGCCTTTCAACAATACAAAACCACTAATAAGAAAACACAGGCAAACATGGGCCAACCCACTCCCCTTTTCTCAGCTTTGAAATCCCATCCAGGGCTTTTACTGGCTGTGCTGTGACACAGACAAGCCCTGTGGATAGGAACCATCACAGTGGCACCAAACTCTGACGGAAGCTGGCTGCACTCGCTTTCTTTCGCTCTCTCTCTCTCACTTTGGGTTTCTGTCTCAAGAAGCCAGCCAGGATATTTCTTCTAAGAAGCCATGATTATTTCATGGCTGGTGCTAAATTGTTCCAAGCTCTTTGAGCTGCAGTTCATAATCATGGGAATCCCAACATCGCGTTATGGCTTGCCAGTGCAGCGCTAGCTCTCATACCACACGCAGTCTGTCAAACCAAATCAAGAACAGAAGAGAAGCTGCACTCTTAAGTTACTTATTATTTACAGGCCCCACATAAAATGTGCAGTAAAGCACAGGCAGACAGTCCCTTCAATTTAATACTGTTGAAAAATAAGGGTGTCAGACTGAAACTGACAACTCAATTGAAAGGTTGAAGCCATTCCCATGTAAAAAGCATAGCCTGAAATTACAAACACTGATATGAGGTTTCTCTTAAATTATGCTAAAGTAAATTACCTATACATATATTAAACGGCTGACTTCAGACTCACATATTTTCAAATACATTCTCTATTATATTTCCATATTGCACCAGTTTTAGACTATTACAATATTTAAGTGACATCTGCAAGAATTATTAAATATATGAATGTATATCCAATTATATATTTTCTTTCTGAGGTCAATACGGTCCAACATATTTAATTTAAAATAAACACTTTAATATAAATACACTTTATATTAATGCAATTTGCAATTTTCAAACATGCAACATGGCATTTGAAGAGGCCGCATGTAGTTTTCTATGTGCTGTATTTCAAAAACATTTTGAAGCACTGTGAGTTTATTCAATTGATCTAAACAGTAGAATTTGAATTTATTTTGCACAAGTGCTGTGTCTATACTGTTTTTACAGGTTTTCTTGTTTGTTTCTATGAAAGCTTGTGACCCATTTAACTTCTGAACACCTTGTTGGAGTGATCTGAAATGTTATATAGAGGTTCATAATGGTAGGGGAATGAAACAGCCAGTTACAAATCTGTATGCCAAACTGTTCCCCCAAACCCACCCAATACCTATTAATAGTCCTATAAACAAAATCATATTCGAGCGCACATTGGTGGAATTTGGCAAACACCTTTTAGTTTTCTTTCTAGTTTTCTACGTGCCGCAATGTTTTTATGTTAATTGTAACTGAAAGCTGCATGTTGCATGACCCAGGTACATGTTCCAAAAACAGTTTAACAAATGGAGTTGTTCTGTATCAGAAACAACGAAGCAAAAAAAACCCAAAAAAAACAAAAAAACAATCACGTTTGCAAACCTTGTAACTGAAATAGTTCACCGTACACAAATAAAGCAGGTATCCCCTAAAGAGACGGGGCTCCGCTCTCTGTAAATGAGCTTTCTTAGGATAAAAGGCCTTTGTGATCTCATCAGACGACCTGTGACCTGATAATGTTTTTCTAAGCAAAGGCTTAATCTTGTTTTTGTTTTTTTGTCTGATATGTTTTTGGGGGGTTGGCTACAGCCATCAGATGGGCCTGTGGATACTCTTTGTGTTTGGACTCTTTGGGTATATGCCTCTCTCACCAAGATACATGCTGTCATGGCCACGACCTTTGACCTGTCCTGCCGCCCTGTTCAAGGCCTCCTGTAGATATGCTGCTGGAAAACAAAATTATCAGAACAGTAGGTGTTCTTACATTCTTGGGATTGCCTTAAAGTATAATGCTGATTAAGTGAAGACCTTTACAGAAAACTTAAAAGTTCCATTGGAGTATCATAATCATACCACTGTATTACCCAGAATGCAAACCAATGAATTTGGAACATGTTTTCTGATATCTGATAAAGTAGCCACTGGTTGGGATCTCCCTCACTGTTTCTTGTCTTGGGATTTATCTGTTAAAATTTGTCTCTGTTGTGCAACATGTGTTTGCCGAACACTCAACATTACTTTACAGAGATTCCATCTAATATAAATCATATGGGGCCTTAACCCTAACCCTACACTTAACACCTGGGGCTGTTTCCAGTTTAGTAGTGCCTGATCCAAATGTTTAATATGGTGTTTTAAATGACAGTTTAGTTAAAATAACAAGTCTGATCTTTATTGCAAAAGCTTAGAAAATGTGTTAAACCTTCAAAATCTTACTACAGGGGAAATTTTACCATATGTGTTACTGACATCATGTACTATTAAATTCTGAGAATGGAAGAGCAGGGTGCCAGTTACAATATCTGGATATGCACATCCTAAAATGAACCAACATTAACTGCTGTATTTAGAACATGGTCCTATATTTTCCCATATGGGCAAATTGCCCCCTCCATAATAAATGGTAAATTTGCTGAAAGTGGAAAATAGGGCCACGTGGAGTTGACCTCCTTTTCCAGTTGCTGTGCACAGCCTTTGTAGTTAGCCCCCTAAAATTCTAACTTTTAAAATAATAATTGTGGTTTCTTCACTTTGACATGGTTCAATTGTAGATGTGACCAGCGAGAGACGTAAGCCTTTGAGAAAAGCTGTACAGATAAAGAGGCTGGTAGAGAGTGGGGCTGTCAACACAAGAGGGTTAGTAACACAGCTTTGATTGTGATTGACCCTTCAGAAAACCTGTTGAAACGATGATGAACGCAGCGTCTAGCACTGTCAAAACAAGACAGCTGCCAACATGATGTGGTTCAGCAATAGGTGTTGGAGAACACTGTCAGAATGAGAAGACACAGTGATCATTACAAGCAGTATGAGTTTACTCACCAGTCATTTCGACCAGAATTAACTTTCAACTTGTTACGCTTCTCATCCTGTGGTGACCCAAGCCTCACAACTTCCAACCCTGCCCCCGTCCCCAACAAGGTTCAACTTATAAATATTTTAGGAAAACAATAGGTCACAATACATTGAAGAAGGCACTAGCCGAAATGTTTCTCTTCTTGACTTGAGTTTCTTATAGTTTTACACAACAAAAAAGGTCACAAGATCACATAACCAGAACCTTTCAGATGGTTGCAAATCTCATCAACTAAAAAGGCCTTTCAAAGGTAATATTATTATATAGAGTCACATTTATTAAGTAGGACCATTTCACATAAAAAAACAAGATTTTAAGATTCCACGCATTTATTAATCATTGTGTAAAAAAGTGCTTCTTACTTACCAACAATTCCCCAATTCCCATAGCCAAACCCATACCAGTTTCCAGGCACTTTGTGCATATTGTTGAACTCTGAGTGCACCTTGTGCATGAGGAATTAGTAAGCCTGGGTCAGGACTCAGCCTGAGGGTAGAGTGAGAATCCGTTTTCAGTTTCTTTTGCGAACCTTCTCTTTCCCTTTCCTCCAGACTACACACAATAATCCCCCTATTAGAAGACACCCCCCACCCCTCACCCCCATGAATTCCAGTGTTTCTCTCAGGGGGGTCAGCCCCTCTTCAGTACCCACAGGCTCACCATACTAATTGAATTATACATTTTAAAAGGAGATCAAAAAAGGAAAATTGACTTGTAAGAGAAATCGCCACAGGCTTTTGGCTTCTTACAATTTCTAACAAAATCCCATTCCATAGAAGGATGTGTTTTTTTAAAAAAAAAATGTTTTCAGGTATTTATTTATTGGGTTGTTAGTCGGTTAAATGGTTGCAGAACATCCCCTGGTTTAATTAATCAACAAATGGCATGCATTTTGGTGAGCAAAGGATTGGATGGCCATGTAGACCAGATTGCAGTGAATGCCGCAGTTGTTATACATGAAATGGAGCTATTCACAATCATATTTTCACCTAAATTATTTTTTTTAACCAATTCTTGAACCAACATGACCCTTCCAGTTGTTGCTCAGACATTTTTGCAGGAATGACAATGCCTTATTTTATATGTTACAAATATGATCAATAATTCCCCACATATTTTTGCAAATAAGCAAACACTATCTTTCGTTCAAGTCCTAAAATTCAATATTTGCCAAACTTCAGTTAGCTATTGGGCTTTGTGCAGATATTGTACAAGTTTTCCAGAATTATACTACATAGTACTGTACTTTGATGTCTATCCAACGTTAAATTTTGAGCCTCCAATGTATTATTTGATTATATCCTTTTTTTTTTTTTACAGGAACAGAGCTGTAAAGTACACTTCATACACTTGTTCTTTGTGGATGTCGGCTGCTTCCATTATTAATAGTGACACAGAGAGCAATTAGGTGTTATATAATAGCCTTGTTCTGTAGAAGCTTGGATTGAAGAACCAGCTCAAATTAGGAGGGCTCTGTCTTTAATTTAGGCAACCAGAACACATTAAAGCTGTCTTCATCAACTCAACTCAAATCAAATGATTTATCTTTGATCATGTCAGGAGTTATAAGATACACACATACACAAACACGCACACAACGATATTTAGTTTCTGTCATTTTCAGCTAACAGGGGTTATTATCTTTTTTGAAAGTTGTTTTTTGTAATATTATTCAGTTGAATATTTGCAGTCCTATAGATGGGCTTGTTCCGTACATTGTTGGCTGTGATGAGCAGTGTAGATGATCTTAAAAAAACAGAACATCATGTTTATGTTAAGAAAAATCAACAAACAAATAATGTTTCATAACTTGTTCTTGTTAAACAATTAATGTTTCAGGAGGCTATGTGGTCCAGTGGTTAAAGAAAAAGGCTTATAACCAGGAGGTCCCCGGTTCAAATCCCACCTCAGCCACTGACTCATTGTGTGACCCTAAGCAAGTCACTTAACCTCCTTGTGCTCTGTCTTTCAGGTGAGACGTAGTTGTAAGTGACTCTGCAGCTGATGCATAGTTCACACACCCTAGTCTCTGTAAGTCACCTAGGATAAAGGTGTCTGCTAAATAAACAAATAATAATAATAACTAAAAACAAATAGCATTATATACCACCACTTATAAAATATTGCCATAGTAAAAACAAAGCATAGGTAAGCATTGTAAAGAAAAGTAAGGTATGGTAAAGCATATTAACAAATGCAGCAAACCTTGGTAAACTGGGGTAAATGCATAGTATAACCATATGAAAAGCATGGCAAAACTGCAAAAATACTGTTTAAAAACACCATGGTAAACTCTTAGAGACACAATCACTCAGGTATATATAGATCTGCTGAGCACATTCTGAAAAGCTGAGTCTACAACAAAACATCAAAAAGCATTAAATGTATGCAGTGTTTTTGCCAGTACATTATTACTTTTTATACAACAGCCTGACACTGCACTTCCATTAAATTCTATGGACACCATCCATTCTAATATACTATGAAATGAATAATCAAGCAGTGGATGATTAACAAGGGAATATTTAGGAAACATCAGGTTACCAAGAGATGTTACTTGATTATGTAATTTATGCAATGCTTTGGTTATTATCTATCTGTATAATTGCATAGGTGGAGGAATGTATTCTTCATTTGTGCTCTTGCTGTGTAATAACTGAATGGCTTTCTGTGCTCCGATTGGCTGAAATTACATTGAGAGTTGTGTAATGCCTGTTTACGCGTTAGCAAATAAAGCACGACTGTGACGTCACACCTATTTTATTTTTCTTACTAGTTTCAGTCACCATTCTATCTATGCTACTGTAAGACAAAAAATTGGTAAAGGCTAAAATTATCCATCTTTTTTTTCTGGCTAATGTTACAAGTAACTGGATAATCCTTGTTTTACCTCACTTCTAACCTTAACTGTTACATTTATATTAACATCATGAGCTACAAAAGTTTCCTAACTTGTGAAGGGAATTATATCAAACTAATATACTATATCTCTGGACTCCCAGGATAAGCTCTTCACCAGTTTTCAGGTCAATCTGGAGCACACTTGCACAGCAGCAGGGCATAGTGGTATAATGGCCTGTGTTACTGCCTGGATTCAGAGATATTTATGGTGGAACAGTCTCTGAGAATTCTGCCACATCACACGAAGGCCTCAGATGAAAGGATCTGTGTGGGGGGCTGGTCTGAAGCTCACTTTATCACCACTGAATGGCAAACTTCATCCCAAGTGAAAACACTCCTGTCAAAAATCCACATGGCATAGCTGTTTAGGAGTTGCATTATTATATAGGGGTCATTAAGCGTTTTTTTTAAGTTGGTCTTATAAAACTTTTTTTTTGAGTATTAAACTTTTCTAAAAGATTGTTAAAGAAAGCAACAGCAACCTAGTGAATATCAAACTTAATTAAATGTATTAAACGTCTTTAAATAATTGGTTAACGCTTTAGGAACAGGAGCATTCAAAAGATTTTAATATACAGTATTGTGATTGGACAGGGAAGGTAGGGAAGGAAAAAGCTGACAAAACTATACTACTTTTAGAAATGATCGCTAGGGATGTGCAACTGTAATTTCTGCTCCCTCTGCATCAGTGAAACTGTAAATTAGTAAATTATAAATTACATTTTCAGAGCAGACAGAAATTCAGATATTAGGAGTCTTTTCAGAAGCAGGCCCCAGTGGTTTATAAAGGACATTAGTTAGTAAGCTGGATAAATGATGATCTAAGTAAAATCACCACAGAGAATAACAGGGAACACACATAAAGATATAAAACTAAGAAATGAAATAGGTGTGAAGTATCTGATTAGTACTTTTTCAAATAAACTTCTTACTTACTGTTACTCCCTTGTGATGTATAGTCTTTCAGTTTAATTTAACAAATAGGATAATGTTTCAGCTAGTTGTTTTATCACTGTACTAGACAGTCTCCCTGAAGCCATAAAACACCTAATTTGCTCATTTCTACAGAACCTTGGCTTGTAACAATCCACCAAGCATGATTTTATTGTAAATCAGAATCATTAAGATAAAATAGATATGGAAGTATAAGAGCAAATAGCATTTTTTTTTAATACACAAAGTTCTTTATCACTTTAAGTTAATTAAATGTACAGTAGAGTGTCAGGTCATTAAAATGTGTTGCTCAGAGGTTATGACATTCTGTCTGTTTCTGTTTGGGTGTCTGTAGAAGCTGACAGATTGGTTTTGCACAGCCTTACAATGGAGGGAGGGTAATTGTGGTTAGAATAGTTTCTGGAAACAAACAGCAACACTTGTAAAGTTTATGCTTTTTTTCCCCCCACTCCTTTGGAAACAACCCCGAAACAGAAAACACTATAAATGACGACTGTTATTACAAATGAGTTTATTTTATATTCTTGAGTTTTCAATGGGAAACAAATGGGGCCCTTTGTATTCTACTTCACTCACTGCCATTTGCACTAGTGCCAGATCCCTTATTAAAATGTGCCATGACAGAGCCATGGGTTTCCTGCACAAACCATGATTTACTATGCTTAGACATGGAAGCCATTGAATTACATGACTATCAATCCCCAGCAGGTCCATTGCGGGTCTCTGTTTCTACTTTCCAATAGTTTAGTACTGTGTGCCATGTTAAGAATAGGGTAAAAACATACTATAATCTGTATGGTTAAGCATGCTCAGGTGAAAACAGACCGATAGCTTGGTTTTAAGTCACTCGGCCTCCACAGAACAATGAAACTCAAACCATGAATGTTCCCACCCTGGCTCATAGGGAGTGCATAGTTGTTCTGTTTTAGTAAATTAAATAAAGTTTGTTTTCTAAGAAACTGTACTTGTCTGCTGTTAAACAAACCAATAATAGCTGCACGCTGTTGCTTCATCAGGAGGCAAAGACTACAGAAACATCCAGGAGCGTCTACATATAACCCTAATCAATGTTTAACCTTCAAGTCACTATCATGTTGCAAACTTTGAACATAAAATACTTTGTTTTTGTACCCATTCACGTTATATTGGGTTATTATCAGTTAATGCATTGCCCCCCTGCTCCCCACCCCCACTACAACTAATTTCATAACCCCACTATTCACGGTGACTGATGTATTCAGCCCATCTTTACAGATGCCACTCACTTGGTGAACTTTAAAATACATTGTAAACTTTAAAATCTGTCTGTAACACTCTACATGGTGAAACATCATAACTATCTCAATGTTCACCAAACTCCTAGCCTCCTTCGGATGTTTCGGATTACATTTGGCTGTAATCTGATTCATTATGAATAATTAAGAGGACACTCAGTATGCATGTGCAATGTTTTAATTTCTAGTTTTTCAACACTGAACTAGCTACAGATTTGACTCTCAGCCACCTGACCTTAACCAATAGCCTCACACCCAAAGAATGCAGTGACAGATGTTTCAGTCTTGGTTGGAGAGCTGGGGATTTGCAAGCTGCTATCAGTTTGGGACTCCTGTTACACACAAGGTAGACTGACAGGGAGCATGCTGAGCTGTTTTTGTTTTAGAGTGGTGATGAGTTTATTTCTCACTTTCACTGAGTTTCAGAGGCCCAGCATGGCAACCCCTCTCAATTTTTTCAAAATCCAAAGCAGAAACACAGTGGGGGTCATGCAGGGCCCACCAGGTCAGAAGCCTCAAGAGCTCAGTTTGCAAACTTTTGTGATTTGTATTCAGATAAACTGTTTAAGAGCTGTCTTGGAGAAAACTGAAGCTGAACCCAACTGTGACTAAAGGTACATATTCTGAATTTTTTTACAATTTGGTAAAAAGCTACTGAAATGATAGAAATCTTAAGACCACAGCAGTTGGGTGTCCATTAGTTCTTATGTAATTTTACATGACATAAATAGAGGGTAATTTTGTAATACTTTAAATGCATTTGTGAGAGAGATTTTCCCATTTCTCCCCAATTTGCCTGAAATAATTCATACCCCCAAAATACTTTGCATTTACTTCTGAACAAAATAAAGTAGCTGCAGCATCAACACCTATTTTAAATAAAGAAAAAGTAAAGTGATTATATATATATATATATATATATATATATATATATATATATATATATATATATATATATTTAACAATTATTTGTATTAATTTTCCTGTCCACGGTCAGCAGTGGCATAGCTTGAATTCAAACTGGTGATCTCCAAGCTATAGGGCGCATCCTGCACTCCAAGTGGTTATAGTTGATTCTTTACGCAGTATACATTTTATTTACCATTCATTCATTGAATTTTTAACATTTTTTAACAGTTTGTGTGAATTCAATGGAGTTCAAGAAGCTACCGTGCCATAACTTTGAAAAAACAAACAAACATATATGCATTATAAAATAGATACATAGATAGGAAACTTAACATAATACAATTCTGCACACAGTGACTGAAAGGGATATATGAAAATATAGTGTGACAAATAAGTTCATATGTTCAAATATTGTGTCATATACATATTTCACTATAAGATTACATTATTATTTTAATGTTGCTGTATAAATCTGAATACTATTGGTAACTAACTACAGGGAAAAAAAATTGCAATATATTATTATGAAAACTCAATTAGGAAACTTGGGCAGATATCTCAGTTTCCTAATACAAATATGCTAATATAGTTTCATACAGGGCTTCACAGAGTTCAAAGTACGCTTTTGAAAGGGGATACCCTCCATGGAGAGCGGTAGTTGGTTTAGAATTTGTTGAAATTGACTTTGGTTTTAATTTGGAGAGGGGCCTCTGTGTGTATTGCTAACAAGCCGCAAGCGTCCCACAGCACTGTTACCTTGGGGTGAAGAAAGGTTCAGTACCTTTTACCTTTTCTTGTTTTCATAAAGGTGTTTTTTATTCATTATTAAAATGGTATTTGCGCAATGACACTGAAGCCTCATTGAAAAGAAAATAGTCCCTTGTGCAGTAAACTGTACTTAACTCGTGTGACATTTTACCAGGTTAATGTAACCAATGAATTCCCTCCAATGAATTCCCACTAAGCCATTAATGCTCCAAGCAACTTTCAGACATCTTTTTCTTTGTGTCTTTTCTAAGCAATTTTCACCAAGTTGCAATATCTGAAATATCTTGATTGACACTTAGTGATAATTGATCTTGACACTTAGTGATAATTGCTTTAAAAAGTTGCTTAACAACCTGCCTGAAACAGGGTTTTATTGCCCTTCATCGCTAAACTGCATGGAAAAATATCACTTTGTATTAAACGGGCATTGAGCTGGCATCTCAGCCCATTGAATTAAATGGAAAGGCAAGGCCTGGACACAATTGCAAAACATATGGGTCAAAGACGAACAATTTACCATTCAACTAAATACTAAATAAGCAGTATCTCAATATTCCATATAGTAAATACAGTTCTTCCTCTTTAATTCAATATCTGACTCACAAATCAAAAATATTAAATTACTGAAGTGCCCTTACAGAGTTAAAAAATCAGGTTTATACATTTTAGTGCGGTAGTATTAAGATCTGCCACAGTATAGATCATTAAATTAGACCCTATCTTCTATGTTAGACAGGCAATTAAGTTATCCTTAGCTGGGAAATACAGAGCTTTAGCGGGGAATAGAGGGAGCTTTCAAACAGACTAGCCTCAGAAAGCCAGTCAGTGTGGGATCATGTTTTTTTTTTGGGGGGCGGGGGGGGGGGGGGGGGTTACTGCAGCCTGGGAGCCCCGGGCTGTGAGGATCATTTTCAGTGTGTTTCATGTCACTGCGGGGATGCTGCCCCCCAGCCCCCCTGCCCTGTGCCCCCTCACTTCCTTCACTTTCCCCTGCTAGGGCAGCTGGGCGAGCGCAGAGTGTGAAGCAGGTGCAGACCACTTGTACTGCTCCTGCAGATCCACAGCACCTACCAAAACAAGAGCAGCTCAGGGAACTAGGGACTCCAAGGCAGAGGCCACGCATTGTCTAGGCTTGTTCGTCTGGTGTGCTCCTACAACAGGAGGTCATTTCATGCACTCTTATCCAAAACTGTTTAATCTGCAACAAGTTATTTTTAAATTAGTCGTTTCATTTGTTAATTAAAGTACGCAGAGCTGACAAAATTATTCCATGAAATCTCAGATAATATGTGTTGCCATTGTTACGGTTATAACATTTTCTAAAAGATGCTTTTTGGTGGCTCACATGTTTTCAATATCTCTGCGTTCTTTTAAGCGACCGCATGTTTAATTAATAGCATTGAAAAGTAACATATTTTACTCCAAAACTTAACATACGAGAGACTTAAGAACCGCAACAACAGTTGAACAACTGTTTATGACCCAGAACCAGAAGACACCAGCAACTCAGAGGGCGTCACGAGACACTTGTAACTTTAATGAATTTAGAATTAAACATTTACCATGGAACATTTGCACATTTTCTTTTGCTCTTCCCATGCTTTTAATATACATTTACTGTGGCATTCCTTGAATTGTACTATTCCTCAGCCATGCCTGTTTGCATTCACTTTGCCAACACCTTGTTAAACTTTTATAAGTGGAAGCTTTTAAATAAATGTGATTAGTAGTACAGTGGGAGTATAACTCTAGCAGTACCAGTACCAAGTAGCACCCTTTTTTATAGCTCTACCACACACACATGTTTTAAAGGTATACAGAGGTTTGGAGTGGCATATACAGTAGTGTTGATTCCAGCTCCTTGATCTTGATGTCTTCTTTTCCAGTGCAGGAAAGAGCAATGTAGTGTACTGCTATGGCCAAAAGTTTTGCGTCACCTAAAATTTTAGGATTGAGACTTAATTCAAAAAAAGAAAAAACTATATGAACATAATTTAGATCTTTTATTTAGCATCGTGTAATCAAGAAACTACAAAATGATATTGCAAAAGTCGACCGAAAGACATAATAATAGTACATTATGTCAATTTTTTTTGTAACGTATATGGAAAACTATAAGGCGGTATGTAATTCAATATGGTAACGTAACATTCAGCAGGTTTCATTTGACTTTATGAAGCAAAATGTTTTAATTCTATAGGGTGTTGCAAAACTTTTAGTCATAGCTGTAGAAGCTTTGCACGGCAGGCTGTGGCAGGGAAGCTGAGCTGGGGCAACCTCAGCTTCAAAGTCTGTGCTCCATCTGGCAATTGACACAGAACTCACACAGGGGGGCCACCCTTCATTTAACATGGAATGAGAAACAATTTCGCTGTAGTGATGGCACAGAACAGATCAGAGAAAAATAAAGGGCTGATGAAAGGTATTGGCTTTCAGAGCAGGAACATAGTGTTCAGAACTCCTTACGTCACGTATGTATCAGATTCTCTTTACCATTGTAAGATTGGGAATTAATGACGTTTTTCAAATCCTAAAGGCACAGGCCTGACCCGTCAGCAATGTAAAGTTTATTTAATTTAGATGAAGTATTTTTCATTAGAGTAATCGACAACATTTGTTATTTCCTGATTAAATAATTCTCAAACTTGGTTAATTCATGGTTAAGCCACGTTGAAAGTAAACTTTTCATATATAGTATTATTTTTTGTGTAAGGACTTTACTACCCTCAATATTTTTTAGGTGTAAGTCAGTTAACAAAATAATGAGGGAGCACTTGTTTCCCCTAGTAAAAGCATGGCAAAGTGTAATAAAGCATAGTTAAACATTGCAAAGAATAGCGAGGTATGGTAAAGAATACTGATAAAAATGGCAAACCTGCGTAAACTATGCTAAATGCATAGTATAACCATGGGAAAAGCATGGGAAAACTGCATAAACACCATGTAAAAATACTGTGGTAAACTATAATAAGGGTAAAACATCCAGCATTGCTCTTTAACTAGCAAGAAAGAAAGGCAGGTCTATGAATATTTGGCCTATGTCCCCCCTTTTTCCTGTACTATAGTTGGTCTGACAGGTGAAGCCTTACTGTGAGCAACACTCAGGTACACAGTTGTGTAAAAGCCGTGGTGACCCCGGTGGAGAAGATAAGAAGAGAAACACAGAACCACAGTCTTTACTAATGGCTGTCGTAGACAAGAAAGACCTTCTTTCAAACAAACTTAATCAGTCATGTTCTTTTATTCAATTTGTGAGTACACTTGCCTGGAAGAGGATGCCTTGTTTTCACAGCGCATTCATTCCAAGGAAGGCAGAGCAGAGAAACAGTACTTTGTTTCCCCTGCACCCCCCTCCCCCCTCCCCCTCCCCCTCCCCCTCCTCAGATGCCCACACAGCTGTAAGATGTTGTGCCCATTTTACCCCTGGCAGATTGAACTGGCCGCAGGGACTTGGCGGACTTGGCTACGGTAAACACTGCCATTGCTAAAATTAATAAGCACTCTGTCAAATTTCTACGATAAACAATGAAGAATATTTGGCCCGGTTTGCTCATAAACTGACAGATTTTAACAAGAATTATAGCTCTAAGCCCTTCTCAATTACATTATCTTATGTAAGTGAGCACAGGCAGGATCCAAGGTTTATGTTTAGTGGGGGGTGGGGGGAGGATGAGGGGGATAATATGATTGCATTATAAGGGAGTTTAGATGTTTAAAACTAAAAGGATACTGTAGTCATTATGTTGTGACTGTTTCACCCACAAACTTTCTGCTATTTTATACCACAGTACACAGGTAATACGCTAAATTTTAAAATGACTTCTATTAAAGTAAAAATATATAAATTCCCATTTAGCAGCAAAGTTTAAATGCGTGGTCAGTATTTTGTAATATCCATTCTCAGAATACAGTTTTTTTTGTAAAATAAAAAAGAAACCACCCTTACCAGAAAGTGCTTGAGTCAATTACTTAGCTGTAAAACCAACCGATGATATACAGTAAGCAGCACTTTTGAAAGATGCCAAAGATCTGTAGTGAAACAAGAATTCCAATGTACAACGTGCCAGAACTTCCATTTTCTATCCTGTTGGAAAAGCCTAGCTTGAAAGTCATCTCACCGCTTGCCGATTCGAAGAAGTCACAGGACTACCTCTGTTCACACTGTCAAACCATTCGCCTCAAAACACATGCCAAACATTGGCAACAGATGTTACCAAGTTGCTGAACTCTAGAGGCAAGGGCGTAGCCTGGGTAGTCTCTGCCCGGAGAGCCTGACTAGTGGTAGTTGCAAGAGAGAAATTTTCCACCATAACCCCAAGGCAGTGCAAAGGCTAATGCAGGAGTCCCTGTAGATCCCCAGCCAAGATCGGCAACTTGACATGATCAGGATTCAAGCAAAGGTGGCCTGACTCTAGGACCAAATTTTAACTACTTTTTATTATTATTATTATTATTATTATTATTATTATTATTATTATTATTATTATTATTATTTATTTCTTAGCAGACACCCTTAACCAGGGCAACTTACAATTGTTACAAGATATCACATTATTTTTACATACAATTACCCATTTATTATTGAACAGAGAAGATTAGTTCAAAAGATTGTAGATCCTACCAAAGTTTTCATACACTGTGTTGTATGTGCTCCGTGCGCTGCCCATTGCTGTTAGTGCCACATGAGCTGTTCAGTATGTTGATGATGTGTAAATAAATTATGTTCGCCTGCAGGGCGTATGAACTTCAACCTCCGTCTCAATCTCCTGCCTATCACTCAGCAGCGAATGCACACACCAACACAGCAGACGGCTACCCTGTCACAAGCATTAATACCCTGTATCTTTCTAAACAAGGGATTTAGAGGAGATCACTAATAAAAGCTGAATCTCAAAACAACAATTATGTGACAACAGTAATTGTTACAGCTGTGTGAAACATTTATTTTAGAATTTTTGTATATAAACCTTTCCTCTCACAGCCTAAACAACATTGCATTCCATGCTTTAACTCAATGTTTAAAAATTGATGCTTCATATAAAGTCTGGATCATTATACTGACCCCTGTCAAATCTAAACAGTTTTAAGTTAATGATTTGATTAATTTATTGTTTAACCATCAAGACTGTATAGGCTTTTAGTGTTCCTGGTATGTGTTTCAGATCACCTGGTTGACACATTTCTGTAATTTTTATGTGTCCATCACAAGCCTCATGGTAAATGAGAGAAACAGTTTTATAACTGAATATCAAAGACTATTTGCATATTTTATATTCCCATATGATATGGATTTGTAGCAATACTCTACCCCAACTTAGTATTAGTCCAATATTCCCTCACTGCAGCTACTCTCCACAACAATTTATACACACTTTTTTTAAAGAGTTTATTCGCCATACGCCAGTCATGAGAAATGGTGGGATTTGTACTAAGACCCACAAGCAAATAATCTCTATAGCTGCACCACATCCTCGACATCATCTGCCACTGAGACAAGCTGAACAAGTGACAAGAAAGTCAGTGTTTTGATTGTCTGAGAGGGGCTAATGTTAGTAAAGATCTCACCAACCAAAAACTAATTATAAAAGTGCATGTGTGTGTAGAGGGAGAGGAGGGGGGGGGGGCAAATTCTATAAATGTATAAATAAGCCCAAGGTTATGAAACACGATGGTGTATTATGATATCAAACAATTAATCTAATTGATGGAAGACGTTGCAGCAAAAAGGATATTGGGCAGCAAAAATCAATTATCTACGGAATTATGATTTCCGGTGAGTTGAAAAAGAATGGGGCAATCCGTCATGCAGCACTGGAGCGGAGGGGTAACTAAAGGGGGTGCTAGGGAGCCTGAAGCAAAGCTGCCTGCAGCTCCCCCGAACTCACAATAGACTCTGTGTGCCAGCACAAGATGTATTGTGCTGTTACCAAAGGCTTTCCGATTTCACAATCACAGGCAAATGGAAGGCTTGTGCTGAACCCTTTCCAAAGCACTGCTGCACATATATTATGGTTTATAATAAAGGTCACTTGCCTGAAGTATTACCATTGTGATGCCATTATAATACCAGTTCATTACATTGAAGAATCTCTAGCAATAACATTAGCACAACACAGCATTAACAACAATGGCAGCCCAATGCACAGTGGTCTTAATAAGGAATCGCAGTGTCTGTTACTGATATGGTACCATGATACTGCAGAACATAATTTAAACTTCCCTTACCAATTCCACTTCTAAGGCAGCGATGTAGCCCTACAATGATCTGTAAGAAATGAAGCAACACACAGTGGGAATCCATTGCAATACCATGGCACCGTGTTCATTGTGCAACTGTATCAAGAACACTGTGAAATATCTGTTCCAAATCTATCTGCTGCCATTGCTGGTAATGCTTCTGTTTCTGAACATACTAGTGTTATAAGTGTATTCTTCAAACTCTTCTATAAGGAGATGCAGTGTTCACTTAGTTGAAAAAGTTAGTTGCACAATTTCATTAAAATACTGACAACACAAAATACAAAAAACATATTTGTCTTTCTAAATATATTTTGAAAAGAAAGAAAGAAACAAACAAACAAAGAAACAAAGAAAGATGAAAAGAAAGAACTGGACCTGGTGTCTCTTCTTATTCCACACACATAAAAACATGTGTTTCTCCAAACCAGAGCAGAATTTCCATTCTTCTCCCCCAACATACTGATGCAATTTTTTTTTCAACTTTCCGCAGCAGATACTAACAACAATTACTTCTAAAAATAGAGAAATTAAGTATACTGTATGGCTGAATAAACACATAGAGCCTCATTCCATTCTTATATGTGAAAAAACCACAGGTCCTATATATTAAGGTCAACAGAATGGTATGTATCTTTTTGATATATCAGTTTGGGGTGTATAAAGTGGGCAAAATTAGAACCCTATTTTGTTCTCCTTACCCCACTGTGGGGTCTCTGGAACCCCCAACTTCACATGCAGCTCTGTTTAGGTTGAACACCTTCACAGTTGTTTTCAAATCGTAACTTCCAGCTACTTGCTATAAGCATTCTGTTTATACCGTGGCTGGGAAGAGCTGTGTGTCTGTGCCGTGTGATGAGATTGTGTTGAAAGACCAGGGGATAGTCCGTCATGGAGGGGCCATGGTTGAATATTACAAAGAAACAGGGGGCAGAGTGTATTTTCTGACCTTATCTGTTTACACCTGACATGCCCCTGCCACCCTAATTCTTCTGTAGAAATGATGGTGGAGGTCGAAAGTTGATCCCAAGTCAAGATTCTTTAGATGCTTTCATTTTTATAGTCAAAGCTGGTGGTACGATACAGGTCCTATTTGGAGCAAGGGCAGAGTTTACACCCATCTTATCTGAAAGGATACCTATAAAACAAGTTAGTTAGAGGAGTTACATTATTGTTCTTAGTGGTATCTTGCTACATTACTTCTATAGGATTAAACTGGGGGGAAAACTTTGTACTAGTTTTAAGGCTAGGGCACCAATCCTGGTAGGACTTCTGCAAAAGAAAATGTGTACTGTTAATGTTACAAAACTAGATACAAGCAACATTCTTTTTTCCAACTATGGTGCCTAATGCACTTTATCGTAAAGTAGTTGATAATCTGAGGAGTACCTAAGGTTTCACAGTCCCTGATCTAGAAATCCCTAATCTTACAAGGTCTAATATTAGTGTTAAATCAGAGAATGCATGGCGTGAATTCAATAGGTGTGTACCAACATGAAGGATATATAAACTTTTCAACGCTTTCATTTTTGAAAATATTTTAAACCAGGTAAAATGTATTGCTAGTTGGTTTCTCTGTCTGCTGTATCCTGTTTGTTGTTTTGTTTTTAGTGACATTAACATTAATATGATTGTAGGCACATACTCTTGAGAGCAGCACCGAACTCTCAAATTCCAATGCAAAGGGTGTCGGTAGAAGTTTAATTCAATTGAACCTCCTATCTGTAGAGTATTATTAGGTATCCCTGTAATCTAATAAGTGGTCACTATGGAATTCTCTGGACTTAAACTTGCGATTTGCATGTGAGACAAAACTTTTATACAAATTTAAAAAAAAAATCAAAGTGGAACAGACAGTGAACCCGCAAGGAATGGACTTTTGGCCCTTTGCCGATCATGACTTGTGACTCGCACACAGAGGTAGCGACTGAGATTTGGGTCAAAAACAAAAGACCCTCTGAAGAGGCTTCCATACTTTACACTTTTGATTCATGCGCTCTGTCCTTCAATCACTTATTGAATTACCGCTAATCGCTCAATTCAAATCACATGCAGAGTTAGTAAATTACCTTTACAAGGCTTTGCCCCATATAATAACAACTGTGTGTTTTTTTAATGTCTTGGGAGCTGATTGTCCTATATCCAACAATATTTGGGTTTTTTTTTGCAGATGGGACATTCTTTAAGTATGGAACTTAAAGGTGCCCTTAACTTTCAGTTTAGTTTCCAAAGGGCCATCCTTCGCGCTTCCACAGCACATAAACTTGTAGCCCCTTGCACTGGATTACATACGTTTGCATATTTTTTAACAATCTGCCTTCCTATCCATAACTACAGTATCCCTTATTTAAAATTGCATTTATACCCGGTTACCCAAATTTCAAGCACTAACAGAAGATATTCAATTGTATTAAAAATAAAATGTAATACATTTGAAAATACTGATACATTAACTACATTGTAGTTACTGTGTATTAATATTTAGAACATTCACTTTACTACAATTCTGTGATTGTGAGGATGGAACTCCATATAACCCAAAGGCTACATTTACAATAACTGTTGGCACCCAAAAAGGAATGTTCTTTTTCTGGAATTCTGATGTCATCATACTGTCATCGTACTATACTTTCCTACTTTTTGGAAATACTGTACATGTTCTAAGCGTGGAACACCTGGAGGGGGTAGGGTAGTGCCAATTTGATATGATTAACAGTGTTCCATGAGTCAAAATGTACAAAGTCAAGGGACAAATCAAAAAATCATCATCTTACTGAGACAGAAATACAGTTCCTTATCGCCTGTAATTCTGTTGCAAGTCTTGTGTTAAGAAATGCTTAATGCACAACTTCAGAACAAATAACGTAAGGGCCAATGAAATCGGTATAAAAAATGGCAACCAGCAAAAGGTCACAGAGCTACATCAGTGCTTCCCCATGATTGTCAAAAGTACACAGTTAGGAATTTCACAACATACTTCTATAAATAATCTGGAAACAGGTTTATATATATACGTTATAAATGCAATATGTACTGGTACAAGATGTTACACAGTACACTGAACTCTCCATTTAGAGCAATCAATAAACCCTTAAAGTCATAGCTTCAAATCCCGCTGTTGAAAAATATTTTAACAGAAAATACTTCTCTTATAATATTTATAGTAGTTATAACTTTTCTTTGAAAATGTATTGATTTGATTAACCAGACATATTTTTTCTGAAGTTCCTATCACAATGTAGCAATTCTGATGGTAGCAACGCTGATTAATCAAAAACAAAGCACATATAAACATAAGTAGTTAAAATAAACTTCAGTTGGATTGGTAGCAGCAGTAGCATATTGGCACAACTTTAGCACAACACATTTCAATTGGAACATTTCTGTAATATCATTCTAAAATCTTACAAAGTCATTGTAAACACCCTTTTTAAAGCAATGTGCATTTGATTACTGGTACGCTGTTGTGATGCATGGTATCCATATATATTAGCATAGCCCTTCCTTAATTACCATTAAATGAGACCCACTGTCGCAACAGTTAGAAGTTTGTTGTAAACCCTTGTCAAAATAAAAAAGGACAGGAACAAGGGATTTGTTTTTTTTCAATAGCGCTACAATTATAGCGTGCTGCCTCTGTTTTGTGAATGTACCCACATTTATATTCTCACTTATATATATACATGTACATGTATTAAGCAATGTAAAAAAAGAGCAGCATAATTGCTGTGTAGTTCAGGTAGCTGAAGTGTATATAAAAAAAAAAAAATCAGTCAAATGCTTTGTTGAGAAGTCACATGATTAGGTGTTGATCAAACGTTTGCCTATAATCTAAACTTAAAATAAAATAAAAAGCGCATTTCACTTCATTTGAGTTTATTGCCATTTCCACCTAGGGAGAAAACAATTATCACATGCCTCAGGATTGGTCTGTTTACAGTTTGAGACTGAAGGCGAGTGAAATTAACTCTTTCAAGTGACAAGATTTGTCAATGCGCTGTTACAAAGTAGAGCCCAGAGGCTCTGATTAATTGCATCTGCACCAGCCCCCCTCTCTGGACCAGCCCCCATCTCTCTCTGTGTTCTTTTTCACAGCTCCACACCTCCCTGGCTTCTTGTAGACCAGGTTATTGCCGAAACAGGAGGAAATGGGGTCTGACATGTTGACTCAGATAGATCCCCAGAGACCATTCAATGGACAGCCATTAGCGTTTAATAGTTTGGCTTTCTTGTAAATCGGAAAAGTCCTTCTCTGGTGTTTTCTGAGAGCTTCTGTACTATCATTTATTAGAGCCAAAAGAAACACAGAGGCAACAATAAGGCAGAAAGAGAAATAAACAGCTAAAAACAGTTAGACAGACAGACAGCCAGATGCAGACAGCAGAGACAGACTGTATAATCTAGCTATCCAGCAGGCCTGATTGTTTGCTGGCAGTGAGGGAAATATATTTATCTGTGCCACAGGGTGTTTGCCTAATGGGGTTTGATGGGTAGATATTTGCCTCTTGCTCGCTCTTTTGTTTTTGAAAGATTACAAAGATCTCATTTTAGCCTGATCCAGCCTACCGGAGAGGGACTATCAAAGAGAAAGACAGAGCTTTCATGTGAGGATACTTCGCTTGTGTTACAGATTGCTTCCAGGTGAGCTGGCTTTGTACGGAGAAAATTATTCTGTGTGGACTGATTCCAAAGGAGAGACCGGGTTTAGGGTTGGGCTGGCATAAGGGAACGTTACAAATACACACTGCATTTTCTCAAATTAAAAAAAGGCACAGAGGAGAATGTTTTCTATGCGTGCAGTTTGACTGTACAACAACTATTTAACCATTTTACTGCTGGAATCGTGTATTTCTGATAAAGAAAGGAGGTAAATGTACCAACCCCAGCTCTCATCAAGTAGCATGAAGTATCCTTGCTCCTTCAGCGTAATGTGATTTGCCTTATTACCTGCCAAATAAATGTTTTATTATATGTTTTTGTTCTGTGTAAGATTAAGCAGGGTCGATTTTAACAATATATTTTAATACCTTCACTTGTGTACATTGTGCTTGTACATTATACAATGGAGGCGAGTGCTACAATTGACATGGGTTAAAGGCCTTAGGGTTGCATTATTAATATCTGTCACTGTATGAATTATTAAAATTACCAGCAATGACCAACACTGGTGTATGCTGGTGGTTTGGTTCTCAGCTGGTCGTGCTGGTTCTGGAGTCTTGGTGCTGGTTGAGGAGCTGGTTAAGCTGGTCCAAGTAAAAAAAGGGCTATTAAAATTAATTTACTGTAAATTTCTAACATTATCTAGACCCCTAAATTTAGCTATTAGTTCTGGACCTTGTCTGTGATTTTATATGCCTGCTGGGTGGCCAGTAAGTGGCCAATAAATAATAGATCCAAATGGCTTTGTTGGTCACCAGGTAGGCAATCTATCAGACAGAGAAGGACACTGAGTGTGTGGAAATCTTCTGACACTGGGAGGTTGAGAAGGCCCATGTAGGCCCATGCTGCCAGAGATTCTGTTAGGCTTGCTGCCTAACAATGCCCAGGTGGAGAAATGAAAACCAGCTGTACCAAATAAACACTATAAGTGACTAAAACAATACATCATTGACTTCAGAACCACACACTAGTTGTAAATATAAATATATTCCAAATACAAGACCATAGGTCAAAAAAATATGAGTTAAAGTTCAACCATACAGCAGCATATAGTTGTGAATTATACACTACTCTCTTGAATATATTTTTCTTTACCGTAAGACCAGGAATGTGTATACAGAGTATTGTATATAGTTATTCACTGTACTATAACCCTAAACATATATATATAAAGAGAAAGGTTAACAGCAGGGCACTCTTGAGATATTAAACACACATTAACAGAAGAGATGAATGTGTGTAAAGTATAAAAATAAATGCAATTTAGCTTATATATAAAGAGAGAGAGAAAGGTGAATGTAGGTTATATAGGGTAACTCCTTGAATATTGTAATTACCCCCATTCACTAAGTAGATGCATCTTTTTTTAATGCTTTTATTCAGATTGTGCCAGCTTTCCGAGCCAAATATGCCTGTGCAGTTAAGTGAAACATCAAAATATTTCTCAGCGAAACATTAAACAGATCAAAGAACATTTTACATGTATGTAGAGAGGGAGCCCATTCCCCAGAGCCATTTCAGCCTTGGCCCATTGCATTTTGTCAGGGTGAGCTGCTGCAGGATCCTAGGCAGAAGTCTATTTAGAGGGAAATTGCACCAAGCCAAACAAGTACATGCCTAGCCTTGCTATTCCCCATCATTCACCTGAGCTGCCAAATTGTCAGAGACATCGCCACATCTGCAGACGTTTTGTAATATTTAACTAAATCTTTTTTTTTTACAAAACTGTAATTGTGCGTGGGTTCGGTGCAAATGTGGGCCGTTTGAAGAAACCCCAGAAATGCCAGAGGCAGATAAAAGGGAAAAGAAACAGTCCTAGGTTAAAAAATCAGAAGCTTGGATACTTTTTTTTATTTCTGCTAAACTCTGTCATAGTTTCCAATGATTCTGTTAGAATGTGTTAATGTTGTAATGGGGCCAATTAAAAAAAAAAAAGTCTCCTACTTAGGACTTTATATCTCCTATGTAGGACTTTTTTGTATTATAATGATTTTTTTTACTGTGCATAAAGTTTGCTTCAATAATCTTGTACATTCTATAGTGCAACAGGGATTTGCATCAGTTGTTATAATTATCGAAGCATTGTGAACAAGGTCCTTTGTGTTTTCATTTGAAAATGATGTGTGAAATTTTCTCTTCAGATTGTAGTGTTATTTTCTGATGTTTTCCAATCCATTCATCATGATGACGCCATGACATTAGACTGCCATTGTCTTGCCCATGAATCTTCAATCTCAATGTTGTTGCTGTTTTATGATGGAGAAATAATGTAATTAAATTGAATTGAATTGAATTACAGTTATTAAAAAGCTGAAGATGAATTTAACTGGCCAGTGTTTGAGAGACATGAAGTCTCAGATGATAGCAAACCCCCTGCTCTAATAGTGCATGTCGCATCAGCTTGGACTTGCGCTGAACTGCCTTGCTGCATTCAACTACTGCACCGGATAAGGGCGTCTGCTAAGAAATAAATAATAATAATAATAATAATAATAATAATAATAATAATAATAATAATAATAATAATATTCTAGTGCCGTTCCGGTAACTTCAGATTTAGGACTCCACCATTGGAAACAAAAGCTGTTTTTTAAGTACAGTTTGATTAAAAAAATGCTTTCTGGCTGCCATTAAAATCCAGCAAACATATGTTTGTGTAAACAAGAAATAAAAGCAGTAGCAGAGAAACAGAGTCAAATCCTTTATGTAAGGTAGTATCCTAGAGGAGGTCGCCTGCTCTGTTTTGAAGTTCACAGACGCAGCCTCGTGACCCTGCGTTCTGTCAACACTGGTCTAACTGAACAACAAAGGCCTGCTCCGGCCTGGCGGCCCAGCAAGGCAATTGGTATTGACACGCATCCTTTTAACAGGAGGTTGGAACTAATCGTACACTCAAAATATATTGCTGAGGAGGGAAGGGCAGTCTTCAGTCTGCCCCAGAGCAGTCAGAAATGTCAGGCGACTGAACTGTGAATGAAAGCAATAAAAGGAAAGGAAATATACAGTTCACGCTGATCAGAAAGCTGGGTCTCTTCTTAGGGTTTCTGGGGTTTGAACCAAAACCCTGCCGTCACTTCAGGGAGCAGTCCCTTTAGGGGTCGTCCAAAAAGGATGTCCCCAAAAAACTGCACTTTCCACTGCGGTAAGCTTGGCCCAGATGTCACTCTTTCCCATATTTTTTATTTGTTGTTGAACTGACAGACATTATAATTTATTTGGACATAGTTATACATTCACTAAAAAAAAGAAACTGAAAATCGTCATTTCACCATTAATCCATGATTGACACTTGCGGTAAATAGTAAAAATAACAGGGCACTGTTTTTCCTGTATTAGTAGCCCTGTTGTCAGCAATATTGGTAATTGTTGCTAATCTGTTAAGCACTGTTCCACTAACACATCTTGCTGAGGTGGAGAAATTGAGAAACCCTCATGAAACTTGAACACTCAGTGCTTTATTAAGACACATTTCTCAGCTGTTTTAAAGAGCGTTGTGGCAGAGGAGAACAAAGCACTGCACATGAATAGGGGGCAGGGAAAAGCCCTGCTGTAAAATGTATTGTTTATGTTTATTTATCATGGGTGAAATGTATAGGTGGATTATTATTTAAAAGAAATGTAGTTTGTGTTTATTTTACACTTGTGTGTTATTGTTTGGTAGCATGGATGGGAAGCCCCATCCCACAAAACCCTGTGTAGAAGGTGACCATCTCCCGAGTTAATTCATTGGTTAATTTGTTGCTAGTCAGCAGTATAAAACCCTACAGTTTTCCCTGTTTCAGGGTGGGTGTTCGTAGGAGGAACATGTGTGTGAGAGAGACGGGAGAAGCAAAGCAAAGCAAAGCAAAGAAAAAGTAAAAACAAAACAGCTGCTACGAGGGCTGGAAGCTCCAGCACCGTATTTGTTTAGTTGGGATTCTTTGGTGTGCGAGATTTGTTTTTGTTTAACCTTTTATTTTTGCTCTGTGAGCGTTGTTTTTTGTTTAAATGTTTAATTTATTTTTGTTGTTATTAAACACAGCGCCACAGCGAGCTTTTGCACCCGAGTACCTCTGTGTGTGTGTGTGTGTGTGTTTGTGTGTGTGTGTGTTTGTGTGTGTGTGTGTGTTTGTGTGTGTGTGTGTTTGTGTGTGTGTGTGTGTGTTTGTGTGTGTTTGTGTGTGTGTGTGTTTGTGTGTGTGTGTGTGTTTGTGTGTGTGTGTGTGTGTGTGTGTGTGTGTGTGTGTGGTATCTGTTGCTGGCATGACGTCACCGCCATTAATTCTCCTGTTTAAAAATAACCTTTTAAAAACTGTTAAAAATCTGTTTTTAAAATAAAAGCGTCAGTTTTTTTTTTTTTTTTTAATATGCCCCAGAGAGACCAGAGGTATGGGATGATGAGAGAGCGTGAAATGGGAAGGAAATTGGATATTTGTAGTATAAAGTTGTTTCAGATCCTAATTGATGTGTTTCTCTTGATAACTACTGTAATTATCGAAGATTATTCTCAGTAAATTGCTGGTAAGGGAGAGACTGTTCTTCCAATCTTGGGCAAAGCATGGCTACATTCTCATCTTATTGTACTTTAAAATGCCTTAAATGGTCTTTCTGCACATTCCTTACATCTAGAATTCATACTGTTCAGTGGTTAACCCTTATTACCCACACAACTATAGGGTGACACAAGAGGGCTTTTAATCTAAAGACTGATGTTAAATGGTTGCAACTAAGCCACATTTAAATTGTTACCCTTCCACCCACCTTTTGTAAAACCCACGACTTGCACAAACGGAACGTCAAATTCTCTGAAAAAAAAGGTGTATTGGAAAAAAATGGTAATTTGTTCTTCTGTAATGAAAACCATACCCCAAACTGTTCTGTCAGGGTCAGTCTTGCTTTTATCCCAAACAATTTATCTGGCGCTACCCACATTGCCATGGATAAGACCCCTTTCATGGATGTTATGAGATTTGTGTAAACTGTTATTTTTGGTGGATAAAACACAGGTATGCAAAATAATAATGTGGTCATCCAGTTGCATAATATTCCTTTTTGAAATGTAAAAATAAAATACCCTATTATATTGGCATTTGTCAGTGGCTAACCTATCGGTTGCTAAGCTGTATTGTAAAATTCTATAGATGGTACATATATCACACACATAAAATGTTTATGTTCACAATTTAAATTGATATGGAAGGGCAGTTTAAATGCTAAAACGTCTTGGACTACAATACTTAAGAGAAATACATAACCCATAAATTACAATCATAAATACTGAGACAAAACTATAAAACTCAAGTCAAATGTTTTTATCACAATGAAGGTATACACCAAAACGCTTGTCCACTTAACATAGCTCATGTAGCTTTCCCTTGTAATAAAAATGTACAATATTTCAAAAAATGTTGGTAATGTCACAAAATTCAAATGAGTGTATTTTAATTCATTTCAAACCCAGCAGTTAACACAGGCCCGCTGTTTGTTTGTGTGTGTGTTGTTATGGTTATTGAGTTTGTTTTGCTCTTGTGGTTTGCTCTGCCATTTTGTCCTAATTTTCTCAAGGTCTGCATTGACAACATCACAGGATTACTCCTCAGTGTAAATAGAGACTTCGCAAGTTTGAGAACAACAGAAAAGTATCTTTTTAATGACTGAGAAGTGGGGGTTAGTGTAAAAAGAATGAAATGCTTAAATACTAACAATAATTTATAGTACATCTAATACTTTTCACAGACACCTTTTGTTTGAGCCCAGAACACATTTAGGAGGACACAAGCACATACCTGTCATGTCTCCAGATTTCATAATTCTCCCATCTCCCGATGACTCAAGAAACTCACAATATTGTAGATTGCCAATTGTAATGTATTATTACCTTAAGTAAATGTTGAGCCCCCCCCCCCAGCTGGCTCGCTTGCTCAAGAGCACTCACCCACTGGCTCACTTGCTTACTTCAAATGCTACTCAATTATTTTTTTTTTTTTTAAACATGACAACAAAAAAAGGAAAAAAATCTCCAGACTTGGTATTTTCAAAAGTTGGCAGGTATGCAAGCAGTTCACAATAAAAAAAACTGAATTGAATGTACATAATGAAATGCATATTGCACTAAAAGTAAGATTTGTGAATTATTTCATTACCTTGGTGAACTTCAATACTTCTAACAGAGTTTAAATTATACATGTTTTGGCACACATTGGTTTCCAATCCACAGTCAGCCTTGCTAAGATGATACCTGGAAAGCCACAAGGCCAGCCTGAGAGGCCGATGTCAGAACTAGCATTAGCTGCTCTGGGAAGGAGTTTTGACTGCTGTGCAGGCAAGCAGATGATGAATGTTCTGTGAGGCCGGATCCAAGAGTGATCTCAGATGGGCCAGTCCCTACAATGAATGCACAGTCACAGCAGCATCCCTGGAAATGAGCTCTAACTACATTATTATGATGGGCTCAGCTCCTCTAATGTTGAGCCTGGGTCAGGACAATGCAGCAGACAACATCAAAGTGCGGGTGCTGCAGAGCAAGCGGCTTGCCATGGTGTCAGAGCTCTGCAGGACTGCAGTCCCCAGCAACGCAGCTATCTTACTGCTGTGCCGTGCCAAAAACTGTCCAGATTTCTATATGCACAAAGGAAAGGAATTATGTTAAGATCCCCAAACAAAAAACAGGTATTGCAGTAGTGACTGGAACTTTGCTATAGTACTGCTTAAATACCATGGGGATTTTGACTACCAAAGCAACTGCTCTTAAAAGGGTTAGATGCTTTAAAGTTTGTACTCCAAACTCTTATTCACATTTTTTTTTACATTTCTAAAACAAAATGAGACTACTTTAATTTCTCTTCTTTTTTAAATAAAACATGCTTATGACAACTTGTAGTAAAGATCTCTAAGAATTCAGCCTATGGTGTCTGTGAAAGGATAGCATCATAGCCAAGGCTGGTGAATGGCAGGGCGCAGACCCAGAGACAGAAGCTGCAGTTCAATGGTGCTGTTGCACACTTTATCAAACAAAATCAAGAAACAAAGGCCAACACAAGAGGTATACACAAAATAGGTCACCATAATTCAGACTGGGCAATGGGGATCACTGAAGTGGTTTCCCACAAAACACAGTACATACCCTCTCCAAAAAAACTCCTTCAACAAACAAAGGATTTCTTAGTGATGGGGCTGAATCCTCAGCTGATTCGACCCCACATGAACCAATTGAAGCAAACAGTGTTACGAAGCAAAGCTTCATGTGGTTCACTGAACCAGTAGGTCATGTGACCTATGGACGGTGTTTAGCAGTAACTGGTAGGAAGGAAACTATTTTTTATTTTTTTATCCAATACGTACTCTTTGTCAACAGTGCTCACAGTGTGGTGTTCCAGTCAAGCTGAAAGGATTTTTTTTTTTAATCAAGATGCTACTTTCTGTTTTATATTTCATAAATTAATTTTTTCAAATTAACAAACCAAAAAAGCATTACATATGGACAAACAGAGCTCTTTATGAACATAATTGGTCAAAAAAATAATCCGATCTATTATAAGTGTATAAAGGATACAGAGTACACAACTTTTTTAAAAAAAGGAAACTGCAGGGATTTGAGCCCACTATTTTCCACCTCTCTACTTTATAAAGTATAGATTCCCAATTAACCGAGAAAATTAAATATGAAATTGCTTGATATTGTATGTCAGAAGTGTATGAAATGTCAGTGCAGTTGTCCACTTTACTAAATACCTTCTCCGGAGATAGGAGTCTGTGTTTACTCAACGTATTGAGCTGTGCAGATCTACCAAGAGATGGCACTGAAGAGCACGAAGCGCTTCATGTGCTTCAGCTCAGTGAATCTTTTTGCGACCCAAATGATTCAGAGGGTTCAGTGGTTCAGGAGGCTTCACTTTTCCCCTCACTAGGATTTCTGGCTCCTTTTATACTCCCCAATTAGCACCAATTACCTGGGGAATGGCCACACCTGTGATTGCTGGCAGGGACAGATTTAACCCCACCCCGCCAACCCCATCCCTGCCAACCTTACATTCCCACACACACACTTTACATGGGAACAAAGAAATTTAGCGAGAGCCGATACAAGTCTGACCCCTGCAGTGTAACAGAGGTGATATATGTAAGGCAATACTTCAGCTCTATAATTGCTTGTAACAACAAGCCTGGCTCTTTTCAACAGTTGTTGAGACAGCGGGCTGCCAAGCAGAAGGTGCAGAGTTTGTGACCTAGTCTCAGCCCTGTGCAAGCGGGTGCCTCGCCATGTCTTTCACCACGCCTGCCACTGCCAGACAGCGGCAGTATATATATTTTTGTATACTGGTGAGAAATCAATAAATAAAAGTCAATTTAAAATAATGCTTTGTATTAATTATTTTAAAAACCTCCTGCTATGTCAGAGGAACATGAGGCGTTTAAGAACAAACGTCTACAAGGATAAATAAATACAATTGCAGTCCTGTGTTGATGCCTTGTCTGGCAGTAGCATATCTTCAAAAAGGCAAGACAATTTCCTTATACTGTAAGTTCTAATGCTGAATTAATAATTCACACCAAATATGAATCTGTAATGCTTTTTTTTATTCTACTGTGCAGTCCAGCACTCCTACTGAGCTACTCAAACCCACTACCATGTTCATGGCTTTTCTGTCACTAAAGAGTTAAGCCTCTCTGTGAAGCTGACGGATCCTTGATTGGAATCTTCCAACTCAATATTAAATGACCTCAGACTATGTGCCGGGCCATTGCAATGGCAGCTGACATTCATATCACAACCTTTATCTAGAAAATCTGACATTCATGACATAAGCTGACCAGGGCGGGTTGGGGACAAACTGCCTTGCATCAAAACAGAAGAGCAGAAAAAAAGATTATTTATAATAACAAAAAAGGTACTTTTTGATTTAATTAAGATCAGCTATGTTATTGAAGTCTCCTAGCAAGGTAATTATGTCAGACGCCAGAGCGGGGACGTAAGTAAACCCAGACTGTACAGAGACGTCACGGAGGCTGAAGGTATCCCAAACAGGGAAGCACTACCAGTCCTTCACTGACACTACTGCTTAGTAATGATAACCCATCCCTCTATATTACAGTTATTGCCATCATTCTGCATGGTTCTGACCTTTACAAAAGTGTAATAAAGCATAGTGAAAGCATGGTAAAGCATAAGTAAGCATTGTAAAGCTAATATTAAAAAAACATGGCACACCATGGTAGATTCATATTATAAAGCATGGGAAAACTGCAAAAGCACTGTGCAAATTTACCATAGTAAACTTTTATAAGGGGAGTTCTGTCCCTCAGAGGAGTTTGCTGAGGTATACTAGTCACGGTTAAAGATTTGTAAAATTTCAGGGCATCTTATCCTATGTAGGGTGCCTCCTATTACAACTCACCCAAATTGTACGAGATGACATCTCTTACACCCTACACACAACATAGTTATGACAAGCATAGAACAGACAGGGATGGTACATGACAAATATAGTAATGCACTGTAAAAACAAGACTAACCATGGTAAAAGACAATACATTAATAGTGAAAATGCTCCAGTATTCAGATTTAGACATGTTCCCTATAATTTCCTTTCCTTTGCAGTTACATGTAGTTCCACAGTGCCACCTACTGACCGAAAAGTACTGTGGCGCTCTGTTGATGATGAAGACCATAATCCAAACTAGGTTTGATCTGCCAGTGTTATCTGCTGCATATAGAAACAGGTTTTCTTTCTCATCACTTTGTAAAATGTTATACATCATATACTGTACATATACAATATTTAAATGTATTTTTAAAAGGTACAACCCATATATGTGACCCAGTATATACAAAATATAGACTATGAAAAAAAGTTAAATTGACAAAAATTGCAGCTAATGTCTTTATGAGTGTTAATAGATTTAAGTATCTGTTTCTTCTCCCGTTGAGCTGATCTTAATGCTGATTGGTATTTATCCACTTAAATTCAATCAAGCATTAGACAAATGTTTGCCTTCTTCAGAACATAAAACGTGTGTCTACTTGACTTTGTTTCTTATGGTTTTGCCTGTAATTTGTACCACCTCTAACATACAGTAGATCAATGTCAGTCAGACCTTGAAGGGAATCCTGTAATCTGTGCTAACTGCTACTCCAGGAGATGGCAAAATTGTAAACCAGTAACCTTATAAAAACACTTTTAAAGCGGCGAAGGTTAAGTAAGCTGGTCAAAGAGCCCAAAAGAAAGGTCTTTAAAGGCTGGCTTTGTAACTGTGTGCAGCAGAGTGAGCCTGCAGGGACACCCTCTTACTCTGCACACAGGTCAGCCGCATTAAGAGCACGCTGCTTTGTACATGTGGTGATCATTTAGCTGAGTTATGGCCAAAGACATATGTCACTGATTAGGTTAACCCTTTTTACTTAACTTAACCCCCCCCCCCCCCCAGATACCCATGCCATTGAAGCTGAATGCAGAGAATAAAAAGGGTCCCCAGTGGCTCACCTAGCAAAAGCACTGACAGTTTGGAGGGCAGTGGGAGCCCTGTACGCGTGGTTAGAATGTAATTTGTGTTCCAGATCTTGGCTGGGAACCCAAAAAGGTAACAGTATTGGCCTTTGCGCTCCAGCTGGTTTTGGAAAGAAAGATTCAGTGACCAATATTGGTCAGCTGCCCAAGAAGTCCAGGAGGAGACTTCTCTGGCTATCCCCCAGATTTGTATGCTAAGTCATTTAAAAGCTATTATAAAGCCAAAGAAGGCCACACTCAATAGGAAAGAGGGTGACGGGCAATGAGGTCTAAAGCGCTATCAAGGTTCAGACAGAAAGGAGAAATATGTACATGGATTGAATTATCCAACATTGTTCTTTGTATCAATAATAATGGTGAAAAGGATTTTTTTTTAGCATGCAGTATCATTGTTTTCAGAAATACAATCTTTACATAAATTGTTAGTTAAAATTATGAACAGAGCTATTTTTTGTGTACTTTATTACATATTATATTGCTTTTAACCAACTCAGATTAACGGTAACCTCCTGGATCTGATGTAATTGAGCCTGAGGTCTGAGGATCAAGTGGCCATAATTCAGAATGCGATTTAGTCACGCAAGACAAGAATGGGACCCTGGGGTCAAAGGTTACACTTCCTTTCCTGTTAGGATTATTTATTTAGTTTTCCATGTCAAGCTTTTAAAGAAGCTTGGTTCTAATGGCAAACTGTTTTGTTTTGTTTTTTCAGCCACACAAATTTGGAATTGGATCACCTGTACATGATTATACTATTAAAATGAATCCCATTTTATTATTTTAATTTCCTTTTATTTTATTTTTTTTAAAAGGAGGAAAGGACCACCTTAGCTCTTGTGGGTCAAAGAAGAGTGACGGGCCTTGAGATTAATTAAAAAAAAATCTTTTGCTGCAATTACAGAGAGATTGATAGCTGCAAAGGAGTGTGCTATACCAATAGAGAAGTCTGTTTAGTGTTCACTACCACCCTTAGAAATCTTGTCAGAGAGAAACTGTTTCTTCCAACAAGTGATAAGGGTGAATAAGAAAAATAGGGTGCGTATGAGTAATCCATCAGTCTAGTTTTTGTACTAATATCCATTTAACATAAATGAAACAAGTTACTAAGCATTATTAACACAAGCAATAGTAAAGATAGTTCAAATTTCATCCACAGGTAGTGTGGATAGCAGTGGTTAGTGCTAGGCTGCAGTGAAGATCAGTTGGAGTTGGTTTGACTATCTCAGCGGTTAGAATGCTGGGCTGCAGTGTGGAAGGCAGCAGGGTTGAGTTGATAGTGAATATGCACTTCTGACAGTCAAGAAGTTTACCTGCATAAGAAATGTCAAATCTGCTGAGCGCAAAGTAAAGGACTGTGCAATATGTTGGAACTAAGTAGTCTCTCACTTTCTTGCTTCCCACTCTTGAAGTCTACATCTCGCTTGCATTTGTTATCCAGACGTCTCTGCTGCAGCCTCACCCATTTAAAAAAAAAAAAAAAAAAAAAAATGTTTTTGTTTTTATACTCTCGTTTTCTTGCAAGTTTTTATCGAGACCACAACATCTTCAAGCTATTTTTTGGACCTCCCCCTGCGTTTAGCAACAGGGAAAGTCCGCTGCTTCGACATGTGCTCCAGAGAGTGTCAACAAGCTGCTTGCTAATTTATTAAGAACGCAACAACAACTAGAGCGAGAGGCATATTCCACAGTGGGGGACCCCAGCTATTCACAGCAGAACCCGCAATCTAATTGAGGCATTGAGATATGAGGCCTTTCCCCCTAGCCCTTACCAGTGGAAATGCTGTAGCACTTAAACACCAACATCCTGTATAACTAGAGCAGCTGCAATGATATAATCCCTTATAAAAGTGTATACTTTGTAAAAAGCATAGTAAAAGCATAGCAAAGTGTATTAAAACATTGTAAAGGCATGATAAAGCATAGGTAAGCATTATAAATAGTGAGGCATGGTAAAGCACATTAATAAACATGGCAAACTAGGGTAAGCTGTGGCAAATGCTAAATATAACTATGGGAAAAGCATGGTAAAACTGCAAAAATACAATGGCAAATGTTTATATGGGTAGCAGCATTGTGGATGTGTTCAGTTTATGTGCGGACACTTCTGATGTCACAGATGATCCCTCAGTGTTTTTCAGTGGGCAAATTGACAGCCTGCTTTTGAAATTCCAGCCATTCTTCTTTTTAAAGTAGTTTATGATTCAGAGACTCATAGAAAATAATTGCATGAGATCAACATTGTAGTCAATTTCTTTGGTTGTCTTTTATTTGTGCTCTCATATGGTTTGGAAGCAGCGAGGTAGTGTGCTTTGGGGTGAAGCCAAAACAGTGACAGTAAAACTACAGTGTGTTGTAATAATGTGCAGAGCCCACTCTGAATCAGTACACAATACAGGCACATTTTGGTCATGGAATGAGTTTTCAACACATTGTAGAGCTGCGCTCTGAGGATTGAGCAGAGTTTCACAGGGTGTGTAGAGGCATCAAAAGAGAACAGACACCTTCTCCACACGAGCCAGCTGGCGAGCAGACTCCACAATACGGTTTATATCTGAAACCACTTCTTCCCGTTGTCAAAGAAACAGTGAAGGGACTCACTGGCCCTTAAAATCCACTCTTACCTCCCTCTTGGAGAAAAGCAATATTTCTTCTTTTGATTCCAATCTTGGCACCAAATGCGTCTTAGCTCCAACAGGCTACATATGGGCACAGAGTCTTGACTCCCATAAACCATTAAAGAGAGATTCAACCCGTTTGGACTGCGACCACAAAGCACAGACTTTCATACATATACATATTTATATCTGAAGCACTTGATAGATTGCAACAGTAATTATCCTTAAGGATTAGACAGCCTGCTGTGCGGTTAAACTAAATGTAGCTGTAACTATTGGATAAGTCTCAGATTAAGAAGGGGACCCCCATAACTCAGTAAGCAGCTTGACCAGAAAATGTAATCCAAGCCCAATCCCTAAATTGAAAACAATAAACTAGTTGAAGCTCAAGTCCTGCCTCTGAATTATGAGGTTGCTGATTGATGGTCAAAAAATGTTGTTTAAAGAGGTGCCATTTAGAAAACCATATTACAAAAAGCAGCCAAAAGCCTTCCTTAGTGCTTTCTCAATGTCCCCATGTGGAAAGGATAGCAGCACAGGCCAGGCTGGTGGAGATCAGGAAGAAGACCCAGAGACAGAAGCTGCACGTTTATGCACTAGTGCGCTCTTTTAATAATAAATAATAAAACAGCAAACAAAACACTCTAACAAAATAACAGAGGCACCGTGGCCAAAACAAACTGTTGAACAAAAACAATACATACACTTTAACTGTCCCGTGGTTTCAGGCTGAGCCGTCACTTTGATGGAAACACATCACCAAACTCCCCTAAACACCAACAGCACAGCACAGCACACCACCCTGTCCCTTCACCTTCACCTCCACCTTCACTAACACCAACATTAATTCCTGAGATCACCCTTTTTCTGCACCTGTGGCTGAAGCCCAATTAATCATCACCACTGAATATATAGTTATGAATGAGCTTCCTGAGTGCTTGGTTCACAGGTTACCAAATTGCAGAATTCAAATGGATTTGCAACAAAGATTGTACAGTGGTGCTAACATGATAGAACTCCTGTTCCAAAGTGCTGCAATGTCCTACCATCGTGTATTGGTTCTTACAATATGTATGTCAGACTATGAAAACATTAACTCTTGGGTAGACTATTCAACCACCAGCAGCCTCATACAGTACCATTGTAGCTGCCCTTCTGCTGCCATTGCCACTTTGTACAGAACAAGTCCCAATATCGTGTGGTATGGTAACAGAAAATCAGACTAAATGTCCTTCTTTTTTTGCTCCTGGTACTTTTTCATTTGCAAGACAGCTGAAGACATGAGCTGGCCTACCTTAGTAGTGATAGGGAGGGATTATTCCCATCTGGATCATTGACTGTACACTGCAGTGGAAACTTAGAGAGAGAGAGCAGAATTAGTAATGACTCCCCATTGAATTCCTGCTTGCATCTCCTCTCAGGGAGCATCTCCTCTGCTGGAGTGTTTTCAAGCAATAAATCCATGGCACATATTTCATTTCAGCAGAATGTGCAGGGAAATGGGACTGCTGGGGGATGTATCATCATTACTCACTCAGCCACATCTGAGAGCAGCATCGAAGACTTTCTGGAACTGGGATCCTCCTTTTGTGAGGCCGTGCCAGCTCACAGCATGCCATCAGGACTAGAAAAGAGAGGCCCTTTTAGATTTCAGATGGCTGTTAGACACCCTGGGCTGGGGTTCCACAAACTTCTACAGTCCATTCATGTTAAAGACAAGAGGGGGTTTGCCTGGTTAAAATTTTGTCTGGGGCTTCTACTGTAGCTTACATCACCAAATGAAAGGTTCCCACCCTTAAATATACCCAGGACTGTCACTAAGCAACAGCCAATTGGAGGCCCCAACTTTCCAGACTTCTCAGTGGGTAGGAGTGATGACCACATCAAGGTTGCATTGAATATGCTTGTACGGTATACGTGAGGATAAATGTATTTGGATAATCCAGTGTGTAATGTATCCAGACTACAGGTTTCAATCTCAAAAAAAGTTTATTGAATTTACACATTAGGCATACAAACTCTTGGAACTCGCCACCTTGAAATCTACTCTAAAACTGTCACTGCCCCCTTCCTGAGTCCAAAGTCATTTAACTTCTGCTGAGTCTCATGAGAGCGGGTCATACTTACAAATAGAAACACAACCCCACATACCATACTCTGCACAGAGTTATGGGTAATTGAGTTGCAAATGTATGTCCTTTATAGGAATGCACATAAAATGACCCCCTTTAAGGTTTGTATATAATAAACTGCAAATTTATATGCAACAAATATGTTGTAGATATATACCAGTTTAAAAAGAAATGGCAGATGGCTGTGTGCATTGTAAACTCTTTGGGGGAGGGGGGAGAAGGACTCTCCTCAACTGTACCCCGACCCCTGACCCCTGCACAGTCCCTTAGCCACAGCAGCCTTTAAATTCCCAACTTTCCATTCCTCCCCTGAGCCAAGGGCTTCTGGATTGGGTGATAATTGAAGCCTGTGGCGGTGGTGGTTTTGTGGTGGGGACGCTGGTCCACTGGAAACTGGGCCGAGGCCACCAAGTTTCAGTTTAACAAACTCAGGCGCTGCAGTGGAGGACACAAGCAGGCACAACGCAGCAGTTTCTCTTTGCTTTGGCCCGGCATTGCCTCCAGCAATTCTAACAAACACCTGCGGAAGGAGCTTGAAAGAGATTTGCCATGACAGTTCACCAGCCAGACAGTCTGAGGCAAGTTTAGTCGTAGGCAGCAGTGCTTAAAGTGAGCCAGTACTTGTTGGTACACATTACCACCACTTCTATATTTCATAGACTTGCATACCGGCACTTCTTATAGCCAGAAATATGATCTTAAGTGCATCTAGAGATTTTTTTTAGTTGATGTTCCATGATTAAAAGCATAGAGCTCCTCAGAAGTTCTCAAGGGCAGCAGTGGAGTAGTGGTTAGGGCTCTGGACTCTTGACCGGAGGGTTGTGGGTTCAATCCCAGCTGGGGGACACTGCTGCTGTACCCTTGAGCAAGGTACTTTACCTAGATTGCTCCAGTAAAAAACCCAACTGTATAAATGGGTAATTGTATGTAAAAATAATGTGATATCTTGTAACAATTTTGAGTCGCCCTGGATAAGGGTGTCTGCTAAGAAATAAATAATAATATATGATTCAAATCTGTTTATGCTTTACTGTATACTGTTGGGCTACGTTACCCAGAATGCATTTAATGTTACACAATATGACATGAGCCCCTGTGGAAGTTATTCTGACTGGAGCTCTGTCTGATGAGTAATCTCTAATTTCAGCGACATATTTTAGTTTTCTCCAGTGTTAAAGCAAGGCTAAAGGAACATTGACATATAACTGCAATAATACCCTCAACATATGTGTCTCAAAATGGTCTGTAATCTCTGGGAATACCCACTGTGTCAGGCATTATTACTTACATTTCCAGTTCTGAATTCAATTGCTGGATTGAATGGAAGAGGTACAAGAAAATAAGTCCTAAAGTACTGAAACTGATCTTTTAAGAAATAATTACATCTGGGAACGTGCAAAAAGCTGTCATTAAGTCAAAGGCGTTCATATAGCCAATTTCAATTACTGTACACGAAATGGGTCAGGTCAACGGCATTATTTGAACAAGGGTGTTCCGTTATTACAGAGGAACACACCACCGCAATGTCATTATCACAATTACCATTTTTTAAAGTTGTCTGAAATAACCATTGTATTCACCTGAAAGAGTCATATTTCTCGAGCGTCCCTGTGAGGTGTTTCATCAGAAAGCAGTGGTTTCAGAACAGATCTAACTAAACCGCGTCATTTCTCAGCCCTGCTTCATTTTCAGTTCAGTTACTGAGTAAACACAGAACGGCTGACATCCATAGAAAACAGTGGGAGAGCAGTGCCCAGTTGTTTCACAAACACCTTTCTCGTGTAGTGTGGTTCTTTCATTAACAAGGTTTTGAGACAAGCATGGTGAACAGCCCTGCCTTTCAATGTAACACTTAGTAATTTTAAATATTAACTTCACAGCATATCTACTTTCTGGCGGATCTGTCCACACGACTCTGAATTTCCTCTGATTCAAAATAAGCGATCGCCATCTGCTGGTGGTTTATGAGGTGACATACGTTTTACTTTAATGTTACCTTTTAACTCTGCCAACCCAATGTACTATCTCTGTCTATATATATATATATATATATATATATATATATATATATATATATATATATATATATATATATATATATATATATATATATATATACACAGTAGGTGGGGCTGGCAGAGACCAGACAAACTCAAAGCCAGGTATCTAATATTGATCAGCTTACATTTCAGTAAATCTGTATCAACATTATATTTTTTTCTATACCTCTCTACTATAGAAGGTACAAGAGAAGCACCCCTCTCCTCCTTGCTTTGTTAGCACCTTTTGGAGCCCCCAGGCATGCTTTGATAAACAGACAGAACATCACAAACACATGCAGTGCCATCCTGCTTTACTGAAACTGTGGGACAGGTAAGCAGACTGCTTTATTAGTGCTGTTGCACCTTCAGAGATATTTCAAAGTTTGAAAACGTCTTAGAAATGCACAGTTCCACATTATGTACATTATGTTTGTCGATTTCTCTTTCTCCTTTCCCCAGATGAGAATAATTAAAACAACTTAGATTTTCAACAAAGTGTTGATCATTTCCATACATCTGCCTGGCACCCACCCAGCTCATGATGCCCCAGGTCCTGTTTATTCTTGTGTCGTCCCCAAAGTGGCACATCATCAGAACGTCGTAAAACAAGGGCTTTGGCATTGCTCTGCTCTTTCTTCATTCGCTCATCCTTTTCATGTGGCCACGCTCCTTTCACAATCCATATGTTTATCACTTGTTCTTTTCTGTTAGCGCTGCTCAGAAATGCTGTTCATCTCACTGCCACAGGCTTCACTTATCACCCACTGGATCTAACTCTCTTTATCCATTTCAAAGAAAGAGGATTACAGTCAATAAGAGGCAGGGAAGGGGGATTAGTTTGACTGACAAATCTTGATAGATGATATATGATATACAGACATGCTCAAATTTGTTGGTACCCCTCCATAAAAAACGAAGAATGCACAATTTTCTCTGAAATAACTTGAAACTGACAAAAGTAATTGGCATCCACCATTGTTTATTCCATATTTAATAAAAATCAGACTTTGCTTTTGATTTTTTATTCAACATAATATTGTAAATAAGAAAACAAATGAAAATGGCATGGACAAAAATGATGGGACCGCTAACCTAATATTTTGTTGCACAACCTTTAGAGGCAATCACTGCAATCAAACGTTTTCTGTAGCTCTCAATGAGACTTCTGCACCTGTTAACAGGTAGTTTGGCCCACTCTTCCTGAGCAAACTGCTCCAGCTGTCTCAGGTTTGATGGGTGCCTTCTCCAGACTGCAAGTTTCAGCTCTTTCCATAGATGTTCGATAGGATTCAGATCAGGACTCATAGAAGGCCACTTCGGAATAGTCCAATGTTTTGTTCTTATCCATTCTTGGGTGCTTTTAGCTGTGTGTTTTGGGTCATTATCCTGTTGGAGGACCCATGACCTGCGACTGAGACAGAGCTTTCTGACACTGGGCAGTAAGTTTTGCTCCAGAATGCCTTGATAGTCTTGAGATTTCATTGTGCCCTGCACAGATTCAAGGCACCCTGTGCCAGGCGCAGCAAAGCAGCCCCAAAACATAACCAAGCCTCCTCCATGTTTCACTGTAGGTATGGTGTTCTTTTCTTTGAAAGCTTCATTTTTTTCGTCTGTGAACATAGAGCTGATGTGACTTGCCAAAAAGCTCCAGTTTTGACTCATCTGTCCAAAGGACATTCTCCCAGAAGGATTGTGGCTTGTCAATATGCATTTTAGCAAATTCCAGTCTGGCTTTTTTATGTTTTTCTTTCAAAAGTGGAGTCCTCCTGGGTCTTCTTCCATGGAGCCCACTTTCGCTCAAAAAGCGACGGATGGTGCGATCAGAAACTGACGTACCTTCACCTTGGAGTTCAGCTTGTATCTCTTTGGCAGTTATCCTTGGTTCTTTTTCTACCATTCGCACTATCCTTCTGTTCACTCTGGGGTTGATTTTCCTCTTGCGGCCGCGCCCAGGGAGGTTGGCTACAGTTCCATGGACCTTAAACTTCTTAATAATATTTGCAATTCACGGGGCGGAGCTATGCCACCTGATAGTGTTTATTGACAGAGTTAGTAAACATATACACATGGAGAGAGGGGCTCCGCCTCTTCCAGGCCCAACATTTACTTGATCGATAGACACGATAAACAGGAGGGGGGCCACCGTCTTTGAGGTGACCCGACATACGAGAGGGGCACCGTCTCTGAGGTTACCCGACATACGAAGAGGCTCGCGAACCGGAAAGAAAACATGAATTAGTATTGATAACACAAAAGAGTTACGGCTCTTCCTGACCCAACATATACAGTAGGGGGGTTCCGTCGCTGAGGAGACCCGACAAACAGGAGGGGGGCCACCGTCTTTGAGGTGACCCAACATACCAAGAGGGGCACCGTCTCTGAGGTTACCCGACATACGAAGAGGCTCGCGATCACTAACCACTAACCCCCCAAAAATGGACCCCCAGCTCCCCGCTGACGCAACATGAAGAAAAAGAGAGAACCGCCAATGCATAAGAAAGAAGAAAAAGAGAAAACATTTAGACGAAAGAAAACAAACACTTAACGTGACAAAGGGGTTAGTAGACTGTACCCTAATGACTATGTGAAGACCCTCTGCACAGTGGAAAGAAAAAAAAACCCTTTCTTTAATTTTATTTCTTAGGGGGAAATCTTTGGTGGCTCAGGCAGAAAGGTCGTCCTCACTCCGGACATACTAGCAATGGACTGATGTGCGGAGGATATTTCAGATGATGAAAAACGAATATAACTTTCAACTGCTGATGAAGTCCAGCGCCCCATATTTTTAATTAAATGCTGGTTAATGTTGGCTTTTGCGGCTGAAGTGGCTGCCCCTATTCTAAAAGAATGAGGAGTGTAGAATTGCGAAGGAAGACCTGCTCTGGATACCACAGTGGAAAGGTGTGTTGAAAACCAATGCCTTGATACAATGGACCGGCTTGAATTGATAAACAAAGGGTCTGAGGATGAAATGGCTTTGCGTTCTGCAATGTACTTCAACATGGAAGTGAAGGGACACAGAGGAGAGTTGATCTTAGAAAGCTGAATACATTGTCCTTGCCGCAGTTGATCTGTTTTTGAAATGCGAAGAAATAAGATGAAATGAGAATCTGGGATGAGCTTCAGGTCACTGCAGCGGATACCTAGGGTAGGAAAGCTGGCAATAGAAGGAACTGTATATTCAGAACATCTCAAAAATCCAAAAAATGCAGATAGAAATATAACTTCCATAGTTAAATCATCAAATGGAGAAAAACAGCCGTGGCGGAGAATTGAAATCAATTTACTGAGAATGTCTATAGAAATAGGCAGGCGAGCAGAAGAAGGAGCCGGAGAGCACTTGGAAATTCCTCGTTAAAGGAGACGAACCGCTGGAATTGATAATAGAGTTGGGGAATTGATGGACATCAAGCGAAATTGATGCTGAATTCCTGACAAATATAGTCTGATTGTAGCTGGTGCCAGATGTAGAGAGTCCTTTGCATGCACTATGAACGCCATGATCCAGTCCTGGTTGAATGGAGTAGGATTAATCCTGCTTTGTAAACAAAAAGTTACATAACATGCCCAACCTGTAGAGTACGAGGATCTGGTAGATGGGGCAAGTGCTGATGCCATGTAATCTTGAGCTGAATTAAGAAGTTTATTAATAGTTGGATTTAGTTGAAAATCAGCTGATTGAACTGTGGCGTTGCTGCTGGATATTGCAGAGCTGAGGGCAGCAAACTGTGGAATTGGGAAATCTTCGAGAATGATACGTCTGATTTGTGGAGATATAGTGTGACGTCTCGCTGCAGTTGGAGAGGAGGATCCGTATGTAGATGCGGTAGCGAGGTTGTATATTGGAGGATCTGCTTCGCTGGCTGAAATTAGGGCTGGACCGAAAGAAGCTGTAGGAGGCGCTGCAGCATTTGATGCTGAAATTAATGGCTGCTCTGTAGATTGTTTTCCCTGTTCCATAACAGACACTCTTTTTTCTAGATCCGACAGTTGAGAACTGACCGAAGATAGAGTATCGGAAAAAGGCTGCATAAATGATTTTATCTCGTTGAATACATGTTGGATTTCAATGGCTGGCTGCTGGTTAGCGGTGCTAGTTGTGGGGGTGGTTAGATCCGGAATAGACTGCCTGCTGTCTGTTTTAGGATGCTGAATGGCTGGGCGCGGCTGATTATGTTTTTTCGGAGGAAAGACTGGTTCTGCTGAGACTGAATTGCAATAGAGAATGAAAAGAGACTCTCTATCACTCCCTGCCGGAATCGCATTACCATTTTTAAGGAGGGTTTTTATCAATTTATTCATGGGCCAGTCCTTCCAAAACAATCGATCCGGAGGGGCGTCCTGAGGCCGAAGACGCTTGGATCGCCGCAGATTCGATGTTTGGGTGGCAGGAACGGTAGGCAGCATTTGTACTGGAACCTGGTCGAGAGCCTGATCAGGAGCCTGATCAGATGTAACTGAAATAGCAGAAGGCGAGAAAAAACGGAGACTGGATGGACCCTGGATTGAAGCTGAAGGAGAATGATCTGTTAATGACAGAAAATCCTGGGAATCCTCAGAATCCGACGACAACTGCTGTAAGTACTCCATTATTGAGGTACGCAAATGTAGATAGGTCTTGAAATCGCTTAGGTTTAAGCCAAAAAACGAAAAAACACAAGACAGCGAGGTAGAGGTGACTAATGTTTAAATAAGGTAGGTTTAATTGATGACAGCAGATGATAGGTTGTTGGTGCCTAGCTCCGCCCCCTGAACCCCACATATAGGTTAACATCTGTTGTCACAGGAACATCAAGCTGCTTGGAGATGGTCTTGTAGCCTTTACCTTTACCATGCTTGTCTATTACTTTCTTTCTGATCTCCTCAGACAACTCTCTCCTTTGCTTTCTCTGGTCCATGTTCAGTGTGGTGCACACAATGATACCAAACAGCACAGTGACTACTTTTCTCCATTTAAATAGGCTGAATGACTGATTACAAGATTGGAGACATGTGTGATACTAATTAAAGAAACTAATTAGTTTGAAATATCACTATAATCCAATTATTTATTATCTTTTCTAAGGGGTACCAACAAATGTGTCCAGGCCATTTTAGAGTATCTTTGTAGAATAAGAAATAATTCATCTCTTTTCACAGCTTCTTTGCTTTATTCTATGACATACCAAAGGCATGCAAGTATACATGATAAAATAGCTTTTAATTTCATCACTTTTCAGGAGGAATGAAGCATTATTTCAATGAGCTGTAAGGGTACCACCAAATTTGAGCATGTCTGTACATGATATATGATAATACAAAATGATATCCACAACATGAGGCTTCTGTCCACTGTGACCTTGTGTGGGGTGAAAATCAACTTGAATCCTGCCGCACCCTATACGATATTACTATAGGGTGGTTTCACAGACCCTTATTAGCACTAATCTTGGACTTTTCTGTTAACTTAGGCAAGGTAGTTCAAGAGCAGAGCTAATTGGATTCTGTAAATGACAGATAAGTAAGAATAATTCAACAGTATAGCTAATCTCAGTGTGAAAAAGCTATGTGATACAAAGACATTTTTATCACATCAATACCAGGGCCTACAATGTATTATGACAAAAACGTGGTTGTGAATCATGATACTTGGCTACATAGCTCTTTGTAGCCCAGCAATGAATGAGAATACTGTGATTTGTAGGGGGTATGAATACATATTCTTCCTATCGTATTTATGTTATTTATAAATACGATAGGTAGTGTAGTTTAACAACAACAGCAAATTCGTTTCAAAATCACTGGTGTATTTTTAGCCAGACCAGTGTCTCTGAGTTGATGGGTACCTAATTTTTGTCAGACAAGATTTACGCTTGCTTGTTCCGTGCTGGTTGCCATGATGATGTCAGCGACTGTGGCTGGGTGGTCACGTGGTCACAGACAGCGCTGGGACAGGAGACGCTGGTTCTGGTTCCCAAACAGCGCTTCACATCGAATTTCTTTGAAGGCCGGGGGGATGAGACCCATTCAAAGCACAGAGAGAGGCCAACTGGAAGGCACTCACACAAACCACCCACGTCTTCTGGCACCAGAGCAAAAAAAGCTGTTTCAAAACATGTGGGCAGCATTATTGGACTAGTGAAACAATATGTAGCTTATATATATATATATATATATATATATATATATATATATATATATATATATATATATATATATATATATGTGTGTGTGTGTATATGCAGAAAAATGTATAATTTAAAGACACACTGTGAGGCACCATTTGGCCACCAGACGTTTGTTCAAACACGTCAACATTTAAGTAGAATTGAAAACAATGCCAACCAATAATGTTGTGTGAATTATGATTCACCCTATATATGTGTTTGAGATATATATATATATATATATATATATATATATATATATATATATATATATATATATATATATATTGCAATCTGCAACATAAAAAAGAGTATTGGCACAGTAACACTGAGAAGGACTGACCCAATGCTACGGACCTGTGGTATACACCCCCCTCTCCCTCTCCCTGGTTGCCCTGTTTGGGTGCCAAGTCTGTGCTACTATCCTACCCACAATGCCATTGTCTCAGCCTGCTGTTGTAATCTCGCTGGTGTCAGACAGGGGTGGGGTGGGGGCTAGTGGGAGTTCAAAAGTGGCTGAGCGGTGATGCCTCTGCCCTCGCATGAGTAACACACAAGACTACTATAGCAGCCCACATGAAAAACGGTGCTGTATAAATACTCAAGAACAGTTTGTACAATTTCTTTTTCAATAGTGCGAGTAAAACTGTCAACAAAAATGTATGCAAGGAAGATGCCCTATGCAATCTACTGTAATTTTCATGTATTAAAAGCATCAAAGAAGCACCTCTCATGAAACACAAGGCCAGGCAACTATCAAACAGCATTTCTAACCATTGTGATTTGAGCAGCATGGTCAAAAGGCTTGAAATGGTCAGTTTCAAGCTGTTGATTTGTGTTACAGCCTTATGCATTCTTCGTAGGGATTATTGTACACTATGGGGCTGATGTGCAATCCAAATTGCCTATCGGCCAGGCAATTATTTTGCACTGCAGCCTATGTAAGCTTTAGAGCAATGCAAATTACTCAACACACACAAATAATGAGCTGCAATCATAAGGGTCGTGAATAAAAGCTAAACTCAATGTAGTACAGGCATGCAGCAGTAACAGGAGGAGGGCCGCCATCCACATCACAGCTGACACCGCTGGAGAGGCAAGCAGAGAGGACAATCCATCCCAAACAAAGTGACCCCGGGTTTGAATATGCGACGTCTTCTCCGTCTTGTCCTTCTCCACTACTTTTCCTGCCTGTCCTCAACAAGAGCCAAGAGGCACTGCATCAGGAAGTGTACCACGGCAGTCATCCTGAGGCCAGGTGAGGACAGGTCTCTGAAGGTGTGTGGTTTTATAAAGCTTTTAATTACTTGCTTCGACAATGGTTTGCACCTTGTCAGAGGAGGTGCAAAGCTTTTGGGTGGTCAGCAATTGCCTAAGTGCAAGGCAACATCTGTACATCTCATTGTAATGTTTGCATCCGCTTAGTATTCCAGATGCCCGTCCAATTCCAGCAGTGTGGAGTAGTGGTGAGGGCTCTGGACTCTTGACCAGAGGGTTTGGGTTCAATCCCAGTTAGGGGACACTGCTGCTGTACCTTTGAGCAAGGTACTTTGCCTAGATTGCTCCAGTAAAAACCCAACTGTATAAATGGATAATTGTATGTAGAAAATAATGTGTTATCTGTATAATGTATATAATGTGATATCTTGTAACAATTGTAAGTCGCCCTGAATAAGGGCGTCTGCTAAGAAATAAATAATAATTATTCACCTCTTCAAGAAAAGGAACAATGAAGCGGGGAGTCCCGTGTCAGGTGTGACAGAGCAATCATTTCAATGACAAGGCCTCTGCTTGAACTCTCTCTGTTGTCGGGATATTGCATTTGTACAACTGCAATCGCTACAAGGGGCGGATAGTAGTGTATATTACACCGTGTAACAATCTTTTTTTTTTTTTTGGGGTTCCTGGGTAGTAAGTGTTATTTCCTAATTGCTTATGCCTCAAAAGTATAGAAAATGGCTATTATTCCCCACAAACTTTGCTTTTGTGACCAGGACAGTGATATTTTGAAATTTACCTATTTTCCAGAACATTCCAGATAGATTCAGTGCTGAGTAAACTTGGAGTAACTTCTAGAACTTTCTAGAACTTTCCAGTAATATAAATAGTAGTATAAATACAGGGGCCTTAAGCCCACCAGTTCAGTTTAGTTCCAGCTGCCTAAGTGGATACATATCTGCATTTTTCTGAGATGGCATCAAGGTCATAGGAGACTTCAAAATGGTGGCATTCCTGATGGGTCTCCAAGGCGGTTTTACCAAGTTTCCCTGCTATTTTTGCCTTTGGGGCAGCAGGGACACCAAGGCGCACTACCACAGGCAGGACTGGCCACAGCGGACCAGTCAAGTGGGAGCCACTAGTGTACCCCCGGAAGGTGCTGATGCCACCACTGCACATCAAATTGGGCCTTATGAAACAATTTGTCAGAGCTCTAGATAAGGAGTCAGCAGCCTTCAAGTACCTTCAAGACTTCTTCCCTAAGCTGTCTGAGGCAAAGGTCAAAGCCGGTGTCTTCGTCAGACCACAGATAAAGAAGATCCTGGAGTGCAATGAATTCCCCAAGAAGCTCACTAGTAAGGAGAAAGCGGCTTGGAACAGCTTTGTTGCAGTGGTTTGGGGCTTCCTGGGCAATCACAAGGCCGAAAACTATGTGGAGCTGGTTGAGACTCTGGTGAAGAACTATGGCACAATGGGCTGTAGGATGTCCCCCAAAGTCCATATCCTTGATGCTCATCTTGATAAATTCAAGGAGAACATGGGAGCGTACTTGGAGGAGCAAGGCAAGCGCTTCCACCAGGATATACTGGACTTTGAACGCCGCTACCAAGGACAGTATAACGAGAACATGATGGGAGACTACATTTGGGGGCTGATTCGTGAAAATGATTTACAGTATAATCGTAAATCTCGAAAAACTACTCACTTCTAAATCTTTTGTAGTCATTTTTGTATTACTTTAGTATAAATACATGTTAATTTGGATTCATACGTTGTTTTTGTCTGACTTTATGTGAACGAAAAGACACAAATTCGCCCCTTTTCTCATTGGAAATAGGTACATTTCAAAATATCACTGTCCTGGTCACAAAAGCAAAGTTTGTGGGGAATAATAGCCATTTTCTATACTTTTGAGGCATAAGCAATTAGGAAATAACACTTACTACCCAGGAACAAAAATTGTGTTACATAGTATGTCTATTCCAGCCTTAACGCCCCCTCTTGTGGTGAAACTGTTAAAATGCACCACAAATTACAAACTCAGTACATGATACCGAAAGCAGATTACATACCTCTGGAAACGACCCAGGTCTACACTGCAATACACCAGCTCGGTTTGCATGTAATTACAAATTTGTACCACCTGATGTCAGTATAAGCAAAATAATCATCAACACAAAAGGGAGCAAGATGTACAGACAGGTTATCAATGTCTTCACACAATGTAACACCTGTCCTTGTCGTAGCAATGGTTATCAATAAAACAGACCCAATTTAATTATCAATCAATTAAAATAATAACATTGTGAATACAAATAAAACATTTATTCATCCTTTATTTTCTAAAATAATATTTATTATTACAATGAGTGCTTGAAAGCACCCTTTAAACACAACCTTCAGTTGTGAAACATTCAGAGCCTGCTAAACAATAGCTGCAATGAGGAACATGCCTACTGGAGAATAAGAGAGACTGAGCAAAACAGTCTAAGCCATTCCGGGTTTTACTTTGAGATTAATAAGATGCACATTGCATAGTAGTATGTTATATTATATAGACTATGCAATGTGTTTAATTAAAGAGCCCTTTGTCATTCTCCCCCCCCCCCCCCCCCAAATAAAACAAATGTATTCGTCATTTATAAATCAGTTTATATTAAGCTAATATTAAATCATAACTTCAAATCACACTTAATAAAAAATATAAGGTGAAACCTATAAGGCTGACAAACGATTTGGCTCCAGCCTTCATCAGTGTAGCCTAAACTGTGGTTTACTTGGTTTATAAACTTTACCTAAAGCACTGTGGGAGTCATTTCCATCCTTAAGGAATTCTCTTTCCTTCCCTCTAGAATAATTTATAATAAGGGGGTTTGGCAGGAAAATCCCTTCATTTTTTTATTGCATTGCAATAGAGTGAATAATATGCACCATACATCCAACCACAAAACAAAGAAAACGCCCCGCTGTTTGTCAGAAAGGCCGGCAGTGGTTCCTCCATTCTTTTCCTTCTCAGTAAATACCCCACCAAAAACACAAGGGAATTCCTCCAGCCTGCACTGCGGTTTATAAGAAGCAAATGCTTGGAAATGAGCACGTTTCCTTAGAGACGGAAGTCTGCAGCCACACGGGAAGTTAATTCACTGCAAGGCCTGTTCTCATGGAGCCAGTCTAGAGCATGCCATTGAGTTTGGTCCACTCGAAGATGTCCTGTTCACACACGATGTCAGAGTTGATGAGGATGTACCGGTCCCCCACGCAGAAGTGCTTCTGACAGGCGGCACACTTGAAGCACTCCAGGTGGTACACCTTGTCCCGCACGCGCATCGTCATCTCGAACGCTCGGATCCGTTTGTCACAGGACGCACACATCCCGTCCTGCCCGAACAACCTGCAACAAGCACAGAGACGTGTCTGAGAGGATCAGTACTGCAGTATAATCCCATTTGTTATCCAGCAGCCATTCAAGACGAAGTAGCTTCAAATTACATCTACTTACCATCTAGTGTAGTGGTACTCAACTCTGTCCCTCGACAGCCAATCCAGTCCAGGTTTTTACTCAAAGCAAGTTCTAACGTAGTTAACTGAAGCTGTTAAGAATCTATTAACTAATTTAGAACCTGGTTGGAATAAAGACCAGGACTGGCATTGATCTTGAGGGTCAGAGTTCACTGATCTAGTGCACAGCAGTGTCCTGCCTGGAAAACTAAAGAAAATGTGTTTCCAAAGTGGCAGATCCCTTCTGCTGATCTAGTCTATGTTGCATACGTCTATGGCAGGCAAATAGAATTAAAGAGTCACTCCTGAACTCAGGTGAAAGCACTTGATGACAGACTTCAAATAAAAATGTATTTGAGTCATAAATAGAAACACTGATGCTGGTAATGGCATGTCACTTTGAAGCACTATAGTACAGAAATGTAGACTACAATTTTAAGGAGATATTAACTTTAAAACATTAAAAGACACTTTATATCGGGAGGGGCGAGGGGCACCAAAGTGGGCCTTTCCAGTTCTGGTCTAAATTGTTTAATTGACCCAATTAAACCTCCATCCAGACCTTGAGGTAGTTCATTATCTCATTTTACCTCCAGGCCCTCCAACGGCAGTGTCCCCAGCCCCCTGCTTTACCTGAGGTAGTCCCTGCGGCACAACTTCCTCCCCAGCTTGTAGTAGAGCCGGCGCCCCACCTCACCCAGCCGGCAGCCACACAGGTCGCAGCTCAGACAGTCCTCGTGCCAGTACTGCTCGATGGCCTTCAAGAAGAAGCGCTCCCCAATGCTTTGCTGGCAGCCCCCACAGGTCAGGAGGGAGGGGGGCACCTGCAGCACCTCATCCACGGGCTCCCTGGACAAAGAATAGACATTTCAATCATTTACACTGCAGACAAACCAAACACCGTCCAGTTTAGCCTTTTATATGCTCACCCTCGCCTGAATTCAATCAAAGTTTATTTCAGTGCTATAACTAAACTTTATAATGTCGCCACCATCATTTTTATTTAATCCATGCCCCTGTAGAGATTCTTGAAGTAAAATTGGGAGTTTTATTTGGTGCAGCCTATATCAAGTACATCAATTGGAACAATAAACAATAACTAAGAAAGAAAATACTTTAAACACTAAATAGTTTTCAAGTAAATACTAAACATGGAATAAAAAATATGGCTAACTATTAAGTTATACGACAAACAGGTTGAAAGTAAAATAAGGATAGAAGACATACAATTTTGTAAGTGTCCTACTGTCAGTGACCACTAGATGTCAGGGTTTTTCAAAAGAATGAAATGGAACGCTAAATTAAATGCAAGGCATTGCAGTCCATTATGTTGTTTTTGACTTGAGGTGTTTATGCTTAGTGTTGCTGAAGGAATGCACTGCCTATTTGATTTACAGTGAAAACTATTTTCTCTTTGAAATATTGTTTTCTTTGTATTCTGTAATATGCTTCCATTGTAATATGACATTTATAAGAGAGCCATTCCAACCAATCCATGTACCTATTAAGAGGCATCTACTACCCCAGTGAAAGCAGGTACAGTACAATAAATAATGTACACTTTTAAACAAAAATAATAAATCATTCATGTTTAATATAATGTAAACCTCAACACAGCCAGCAAAGGTTCATATTACTTTATTACACTTAATTGCCAGTGTTTTAAAAAAACAACAAGTACTTTGTTTTTAATACAGTAAAATGTTAATGCTGTGTCACCTGTGCGGTTTAATACTTTTATAACCTTAAGTTATTTTTTCCTAATAATAAAATACTTAAATAATATTTAAAGTGTGTTATTGTAGATGCAATTTCTTCACTCATTGAAGTGAAAGTGACCAATTCAAAAGGTTACATATATCTGACGACACGTTTTTAACGTTTTAGTTCATAAGAAACGACCTGCCTGGTTACACACAGCAAAACAATTGTATTAACAAATGTGACTGCTTTAATGAATCCCTTTATTAATTGATTTGGTATCAAAGTTTATGGTAGATTAACTAACAAATAAGTTGCATTTGTAGTTGGTTTTGGTTTTTAATATGGGTTACAAAGCAAACCCGCAATTAAATCCCTTATAACCGCTAGATTAGAATTTGAAACCCAGAGAATACCGCACACATGTAGGCTACCGGTATGCATTCAGTTAAAAGTGAATATTTAAGAGTTTTACTGGTATATCCGAACAATTGTGTTTAAACATGCAGCTCCGTTTTTATTATTTATTTAGCTTTCCATCTATTTTTTAAACGTTATTTACAAATAATTTGGAATTTATTTCACAAGCTGCACAAACTCATGCACAAAAGAACATAAATGTTTTATTGGGATGTGTCCATCGAACCAAGGTGTAAATACAGGTGATCCGGGCACCAATGAGTTCTGAGGGACTTTTCAATAAGCACCACAAAACCAGCGCATGTGTTCTAGAACATTACTTTGAAATTTAAAATAATGGCACAATAATTATATCATATTATTACACTGCCAGTAGAAAAAGCTACAATTAGGGTTTAAAACGCGCGTTTACTTACTCTGTTGTGTCTAAGGTCTTTCTCTCAATTGCCGATGACATTCCCAAAATGTTCCTTGAAGGCGCCAATACCGATTGCTTGAAAACAGTTTGTTGTTGAAAAATATACCCACGCTAGTTGTTTGTTTTAAGTACGATTTTGACTAATGGAAACACCTCTACACATGTTAGGGCGTCATATATTCAGGTGGGTTTTTTTTGTTTGTTTGTTTTTTTCGTTTACAAATGTATGTATAAATAAAATGTGCACCTGTTTTGTTAATTTAAATTTAACAAACAAATGCCTGTCCTCGTGGAGGAAACGTCAACTCCTCTTCATTTAGCAATATCTGTATTACTTAAAAGGAAAATGCGTTATAAACCTGTATACTGATTTAGAGTAGACTAAATATTTTCAATGGCCGATGATTCTGTATTTCCTGAAGAATTGCAGATCGACGACTTGTCTACTCTATTCATTATTTATCCTTGCAATTTTCCTTGCTGCCTGATTTTTGCAAATTAAATAATAATAACAACAAAAATGTACAAAGGTATATTCATGTCTAATTTTTCTGCCTGCTATTTCTCTTGGATATTATTTCCCCAGCTCTCTCCGCTGACAGCAGGGCTGCCTCTAGTATCAGCTATAGTATCACTGTTCTGTACAGAAGGCTATTTTAAATAGCTCGGCCCCTTGGTTTCTGGTTTAGCTTCCTCTTTCGTGATCACGACTACACTGCTACAATTGAAGGAAATCACATTTAAAGCGACAGCGGTCGCGCTTTTAACTATACCCATGGGGCCCTTTTAACAAAACGTGAGCCTGCATCGTGTGTATATTACACAATATAGCATATACCCTGGAGTATCTAGTTTCAATGCAAAGAGGGCTCCTGACCTCAGGCCATAGGGATAGTTGGCCAAAGGGACATATTGCTAATGCAATTCTGGTGTGGGGATGGTATGCACAAATACATACAGTAAAGACTAATTATATACAGTTGTAGTCAAAAGTTTACATACCCAAATGGAAATTTATAATTTCTAGAAATTTCTCAAAAACAAAGAATTAGAGGAAAAATCTTTTGTAGCAAGTTTTAATTTTGTGGATGAGGAAAAAAAGTTACAAGAAATAGATGTCTACAATTATTTATTTAAGCAATTTTTTTTTGCAAAACTCCAAAAATGCTAATTCAAAAGTATTCCTAGCCTGACAAGGAAAATAGCTGAGGCACCTTTAGCAATAATAACCTAATTTAAACCATTAGGATATCTATCAATGAGATTTTGGCATGATTCTATAGTGATTTTTGACCATTCTTTAACGCAAAATTGTTCCAGTTCATTCAAATTCCGAGGACTTCTCTTGTGCACAGCCTTCTTCAACTCATACCAAAGATTCTCAATCGGATTTAGAGCGGGACTTTGACTAGGCCATTCCAGAACCTTGAATTTATTCTTCTTTAACCATTCTGCAGTAGATTTTGATGTGTGCTTTGAATCGTTGTTGTGTTGAAACGTCCAGTTGCGCTTTAAACCAAGTTTTGTAGTGGAGGGTTTCAGATGATTGGCTAGTCTCTTTTGGTATGCTATGGAATCCATTTTTACCATGTATTGGAACTGAATTTCCTGTGCTATGAGAGGAAAAACAGCCCCACAGAAGGATATTACTACCTCCATGCTTGACAGTGGGTATGGTGTTCTTTTCTTTGTACGCCTCACCAGACTTTCTCCAAATGTAACGACTATCACCGTGACCAAATAGCTCGACCAAATTTTTGTTTCATCACTCCACAAAACCTTTGACCAGAACTCATATCTGTCATTCAAATGTTGTTTTATTTTATATAGCACCTTTCATAGTGGACCACCATCACAAAGCGCTTAACAAGATAGTGAGGAACAATGCATAACACATTAAATACAGTGAAATACAGGGCATAGTACATTAAATGCAAACAGTAAAAAACAATGCAAATACATTAAATACAGGTATATTACAGTAAATACAAGGCTAGGATGTGAATTCTTAACATTGTGGATGTGTGTGCCATACAGAACCATACGAATAAGATGGAGTGAATATAAATAATTGTAGACATCTATTTCTTGTAACTTTTTTCCTCATCCACAAAAGCAAAAATTTTGATACAAAAGATTTCTCCTAAAATTCTTTGTTTTTGAGAAATTTCTAGAAATGACAAATTTGCATTGGGGTATGTAAATTTTTGACTACAACTATATATATATATATATATATATATATATATATATATATATATATATATATATATATATACAGATCAGACAGTTGTTTGGTTAAAAGCTCCCTCAAATTAAGCACATATTTTAACTCTAATGAGCATTTACCATATGGTCACAAAGTGGATAAGGCAATGCATTCATAAAATCTTCACGGTTTGCAAAGAAGAAAATACTTCTGGGAAATGTTTAATGTGACAATTTAACAATATTCTGATAGTATATGAAATTATCATGTAGTGGAAAACTGGGGTCATAAAAACCATTTATACTAGATCCAGATATACCAGATCCAGTGTAATGAGTTTTAGTTGTCTCAGACCCAGGCCTGGTGATAATGTGTCGCAAAACCACCTTCTCAATTGCACGTACTCAGGGGCCTGGGTTTGAGTGTCACAAGTGAAATGAGTTTGGTGGTCATTGGTGGACATTAGTCTACATTACAAAGCCACCACATAAGCTCTCTGCTTGAGAGACACCCAGGACTGAATGACGGGGTGTTCAGGTCAGGATTTAGGTGAGCAATGAGGGTAAGCTCTCTGCTTGAGAGACACCCAGGACTGAATGATGGGGTGTTCAGGTCAGGATTTAGGTGAGCTATGAGGGTAAGCTCTCTGCTTGAGAGACACCCAGGACTGAATGACGGGGTGTCAGGTCAGGATTAGGTGAGCAATGAGGATAAGCTCTCTGCTTGAGAGACACCCAGGACTGAATGATGGGGTGTTCAGGTCAGGATTTAGGTGAGCTATGAGGGTAAGCTCTCCTGGTGCTCGCCATTGTACCTGAAATAAGCACCAAATTCAAGTCAAGTGGAAAAACATTTGATTTTGTTTCCTATGGTTTTATCCCCAAGTTTTTACGATTGAGTATTAGAAGTTATGGAGGCATTTTGTTTTAAGAAAACCTTGAAAGAGGAATGCAATTCATTTCATAGTAGAAACCCAGCAACAAACAACTGCAATAATAATATTTTAACTGTTGTTTCTTGCCTTGTTTTAAACCATTACAATAGTTTTATTCCTATATTAAAAATGCAAAATACAGCCAATAACATTGTGGTCTGTACCAGCGACTGACGGGTTAAGTGTGATTGCCCTGCAAACGCCCTGCTGCTGTTAAAAAGAGTGCCCTTATCTGCCGCCAGAGTTGAGTCCTGCTCCCTCATTCCTAGAAGGGTTGGGACAGCAGACACCCTGGGCTCTGAGATAACACACCAAGGGCTGTGATAACAAGACATTGGGCAGACACCGGGAGCCAAGCATGAGAAACCAAGAAGCTGTTGACTTAGTGAGCTCTTTTATCTAAACCGCTTCTTAACAATGCTGTAATAAAGATTGTGACACAAACATCCCTGGTTGGTAGTAGTTAGAACTCACAGCAATATTGGGATGCCAGGAGGCACACTGCTAATTCACTGCCATGCGTTTCAACTATTGAGGCCTCGATTCAAATGTTTCCCAGGTTAGCCTTGCTCCTGAGCTAAAGCACAAACCTGCCGGCCAGACACCTGGGAGCTCATGTGGACATCTGCAAGTCTGGCCGTTAGCTCTCAAGATCCTGGATTAAACAGACAATTAACTTGGTCTTGGAATCGGAGGATGCCCACTGACCATCAGTTCTCCTGAACTGTTGTGGGGAATTACTGGGGTGATAATTAGGTGTAGCAAATAATCCTGCATTAACATCTGAGCCACTATTGTCCCTCTATAAAGAATGCTGGAACAGCATGGAACTTCATCATGCAGAAATAAGTTCACGCTGAGCACCTCCAGACCTGATTGCATCTGAATCATTCTCTTGCAGTCCACAATGCCTTTATCTTCCTGTAACAGGGATACCTGACTCAAAGAACATGATTTAACATATGTTTTCCTTCCCCTTTTTGTGTTACTTTCTTACAACCATTGACTTGATTTCAGATTTTCATCTGGCTCATCTCCAAAGTTATGTTGATACTTTTAATATGTTGTGATTTACAGGAACATTCTATTTGGATAACAGTAGGATTCTCTACACATCCCTATACAGTACCTTACATGTACAGACAGCAAAATGGGCATCTGAAAATAAATAAATCACTAAAAAGGCATTTTTTTGCACATTTACCTAAACAGCATAACTTAACTAAGCAAAACAGAGCAGCTGAAATACAAAAGCATACAATGTTGATACATTTTAAAATGATAAAACTGACTAAATGTACTCAAAATCTAAAATAGCACTGGCTAACACCTTCACAGCTTCCATTCACAGCTCTGAGAGTGAATACATCTTAATCCTGGCCTGACCTCCATTGTCTCTCTGAAGCTGCCAAATTGCCTGGTGGTTTTAGAATTCGGTCTCGTTTGAGACCTCCAAGCTCATTTCACTGACCTGAACTGGATTAAAAACCTTGGTTTAATTTACTGTACCGACTGCTTTTTCAAATAGTTTTCTTTATGACCAGTAACATATATTTTTTGTCATAATAAAGGTCCCACATGCACCTCTGAAACCTTTCTATAGTGATGAATATAACGTTAGCCCCGCCTTATCGCATGTGCTTCATGACAGCACATGGTCTCACTCACTCCCTCCCTACCGATCCACAGAGCCAGGCAGGGAGAGCCGGGAGGATGAACAGGAAGTGCTGTTTGTTGCCCTGACTTCCTGTCTGTTCCTCTTCAGTGTCCTGCTGTGCTCTGATAGGTCGGCCTGCGTCCAGATGGCTCAATCTGATAGGCCAGGTTGACCACCACAGGGCAATCACCGCCAAAAAAATGTACATATTTTATTTTACAGAAGTGTTACCCCTTTCTGCTTTCCCACACATAAATCATTTGCTTATCGTTGTGCATACTCTCCACCAGAGTGGAGAAACACATTCTTATAAAACTTCACATATAATAACTTCCTGCAAGTGGAGGGACATTTAATCTTCCCCTTATAAAAGGTTACTGCAGGAAAGAATTGGGAAATCATTGAAAAACGATTGAAATATGACAAAGTATGTTAAAAATATGGGAATTATATAGTATATTGTGTGAATAGTGTGTGGGGGAATGTAAGGTTGGCAAGGATGGGGTTTAATCTGTCCCTGCCAGCAATCACAGGTGTGGCCATTCTCCATTTAGGTAATTGATGCTAACTGGAGAGTGGTCACATGTACACAATGTGGCGAGGGCCTTTGTTTGCTGGAGGAGTTTGTGTGGAAAAGAAACTACTCAGAATTGAACAGCTCCTTCCAGCAACTAAGTTGTTTCATGCTTGTTGTATACCATTTCAATTGCTTTATTCCTCTCAGAAAATGTGCATAAGCTCCAAGTACACCAGGTACACCAGTGTGTAACCATTAGCCTGTCTCCCTGCAACACTCTGGCACTAGTAGATTAATGAAGTACCACATGTGTCCTATGCTTTATTTCCTTGCAGGGGAATAGGTTAATATAAGATATAAGTTTGACATGTTTCTGAGAGCTCTATTGAGGCCAATATTGCTCTACTGGTTTTTAACAAGTCATCAGGGTGTAATCCAGAGTGAATGTAAAATACAAGAATAATACATTAGTTAGTATAACTCAGATATCTATCACACGTCCATTTTACTGCTATCAAGCTCCGCACCTGTTTTAAACCCTTTTTGCAGGGTGAGCTGTATTCATGCAGTTGATCTTCCTGCCTTCCACAGTGATTAATGGTGCTGTTTTTTTTTATTCTTGGATTTCCCTCCGATGACAAGGCTGGTCTGGTGCCTGGGAGCTCAACGTGGTTCAGTCAGCATGTTTTCCTGGCTGAACCAAGGAGAGGTACTTGTTAAAAATGTCCAAATTAATACACACTAACAGATGAGTGAGTGTATTGCCACTGTGTCCCTAGCAGGAATGCCAGTGTCCCTTGACTTTGTGTTGTAAGCGAATACTGGGATTGGATGGGTATGGATACTCCCTCATCCCCTAAAGGGAGGGATGGTTCCAGGGTTTGAGGCATTGATTGAGTTTAAACAGAAGGGCAATGGAAGCTTGATTTCCTGTTTTGGCTCTACTGTGCTTAGCAATAACACGAGTTGGGCAGAAAGGTCAGCACACAAAGACAAAGCATTAAAAACAATGTGCAGGAGGGAAACACTGGAATCAGAAGATTGAACGTTTCTTATGTATTCTTCTGAATAAATGGATAAAAACTAATTTAAAAAAATCAGCTAAAACTGTTCAGTCCTTACTTTGGGATAAGCTCAGAGTTAAGCTTATCCTTGATTACCTTATGAAGATTTTTAAGATGTCAGTAGTAATGCTTTGTAAATGAGACCAGATTTTATACTATCAATCTGTTTGTATTAGTTTATAAAGTATTTATTATATTTAATTAGCAACATTTGTTGATGCGCTTAACAGTTAATAATAAAAAAATGTTCATTAAAATAAAGTGTGAACTACAGGTTGTTATTTTTTACAAAAAAAAAACAAAACACTCAATAACTTCATTGTAAAGATGTGTTTCCTAAGGTTTTAATAATCCCTGCTTTTTATTAGCGTCACATTTTCACTGCTTCTATTGGTCCAAACTAAACTTTAAAAAAAGATTCAGTACTGGAGGCAATAACTTTGATGTTTCCATCCCAGTGTTATGGTACACTCAAATGTATTACCCACAATCCCCTTCATGTGGGGACATAACCTGTTTGTTTATTTTCCGATAGAGCAGGCCCCAAAACAGCAATAGGCCTGTACTGCTTCCTGCCTGCCTAATCTAAAAGCAATTACACAACCCCTCCTCCAGAACCATAGGACTCTGCAGTGACAGCAAACCAGTCCATAGCAATGTTTAGAGAGCAGTGGGGGCCATGGGCAGACTAGTCCCAGGGCTCAAAGCACAAAGAAGGGTGACTTCAGATAGAATTTTAAAATCACTAAAAGGAGATAAATCTTGTCACTATTTCAAGGGCAGAGGCAATGGACCACAGGACACAGTTTGAGCGGAGTGTAGGAAACACTTTATTACACAGAAAGTCACGATGGAATGGGTTATTACCAAGCCATGTTATTGCTACTGTCACTGGGAACCTTTAAAATCCGACTAAACAAAGTTCTGGGATCAGCTACTAGGAACCAAGCATTCATGGGCCAATTGGCCTCGTCTCAATCGTAACTTTTCTTATGTTCTCGTGAAACTGGCATTGGCATTGCCATTGTCACTGTCACTGAGAGTTACCTAATTTGGGATCGATAGGTCAAAGACCCAGCCAGTAACTTGTGTAATTTAATTGGGCAGCTAAGATGTAGCTCTCAGATTGGAGGCAGGTGTTTTCATGTTTTGCAACTCAGCCACTGACTCCATTGATGATATGTTGCGGCAAGTGGCACGGCTGTGTTTTGCTGTAAGTCTAAATGTGTGAATCTGAAAACATTAGCTGTCTTGTCTTGCAGTCAAACAGACTGACTGAACAGACTATCAAAATCTAAAATACAGAGAATTGGTTAGAGGTAAGTTTGCTTTACTTGTAGAGTAACTGAGAGTTCTGTAAACTGTAGAGCCGTCCCTGCAAGAGGATACATTCTTTGTATTTTCACACGTTTGATATATTCTACCAAGCATGGTCCTCACTGCTTCTGAGGCCAAGCTGTCAATCCCCAAACTTAAGCCATTTGAAACTAGGGTGACTTTATTGGAAACTTTTAGAAAATAAAGCACAGAATCGTGACGTGCGTACAGGGCTACATCAAAGACTTTTACACATACCAGACCCATTTTTGGTTACCCACATAAGTAGGGCAACTAGACGTCCTGGGAAAACTGGGATTGTCCCAGCTTTTAGCCTTCATTTTTTGTCCCAGTCGGAAACAGTAATGTTAAATCGTCCTGATTTTTCTATTGCATTGACGTTTTTACTTTAAACTACAAAACGGTAGCAGTGTGCTCAGCAAGTTAAAAGTAATTTATTCGACTGTGTCAGCCATTCAAATATAAAGCAAACCATTTGGATTATTTGTTTAATAATTCTGTAATAAATACACCCAATGTTTAATTTTTTAATTATGATTGTGTTAATATATACTGTTATTTTAACGGCTTCAGAGTTGCTACGGTGTTGATTAATTGAAGAAAGAAGTCTCAGTTTTTCACTCTTGGAATCTGTTAACCCTACACATAATTTTTTCTAAAAAGAAAATGTTAATATTCTTTTTTAAAATAATTAAATCAAAAGGGGAACAGAGAGAGCAATGCTCATACCCAGCTGCTATTTTTAGTGGAAAAAGCTGCTGTCTGTTTGAAACAGAACAGCTTACAGAAATGAGTCACTCATCGAACAGGGGCTTCTGTCCTCAAAAACGCCCCTCTAATCAGTATCAGTCCTTTAGAAAAACGCCCTTTCAGTACGAGAACGCGATCAAAACACTCTGTAGCCAGGTTTACTGCTTCCTGTATGTACTTAACCTTTCTGTGCCTGCGGGGCTCAGTTGGGTACAAGTTGTTATTGTTTTCTGTTTTTCCATTTACAACCATGTACACAAAGGTGTGAAATGTAGTTCACATGGCTCTCCCTAGATGGCAGAATGAAGCATCATATCTCCCCCTAGTGGTCTTGGCCAGAGAGTGTTAAAGTGTTCGGCCTGTCAAAGAAGCCTATTCTTTTTACAGTGGGTAAGAATCCGAGATTGCGTTAAAAAAAATACAATGAAAACAATGCAAATAAATTATTAAAATAACACAAACGCTTCTGACATATTTATGCCTCTGGTCAATTATGATCTTGTTAGCCGGCTAAAAATAACCCAAAGGAATTAAAGAAAGCTCATAATATTTAGTTTCTAGTTAGAACTAAATAGTATACATAACCAGAAGTCATTTTCTAAATTGCATTTATAGCACAGCTGGGTCAGATTCCTTGAGGGGCTAGTGGGTTATTCTGCTCTCCTCATTCGTGGAATAACTACAGTAGTATGCATGCTCATGGTGTATCCTCTATATGTATTGCATGTGACAGTATTGAACAGACATATTAATGGAAATGCACCTGAGAGGTGGGTTAAATGTTGTTGCTGCTGTACTGCAGAAACAGAGTTTATGTTAAGCCACACTAACAAATGCTGCCTATACTCTGGGCCATATTCACAAAAAATTTACCACCCTGAGCTTATTTGTCTTTTGGAACACTAAAAAAAAACTGGAATATATAGGAGCACCTAAATCCCTGTTGTTTATGTAGAGCTTTTAACATCTTTATTTTTTTTTTTTTTTTTTTCGAAAACAAAAAAAAAAAAACAGCAAAAAAAGAAACTAATGCAGGGGTGTCTGGTCTTGAAGGGCTGGTGTCCCTCCTGGTTTTTGTTCCAACTGTATTAACTGGACATGTTCACAAGGTCAAGTTGTCTTGGAGCTCCTGAATTAAGTTTAGAGCCATTGTCCCCTTCGAGGTTCTGAGCAGGAGACCCCGGAGACAGCCGGAGGAAGGAACAGCCCTTCAGGAAAGGAGATGCACTTCCCGACCTCCCCCTCAACGAGGCCCGGAGCACTCCAGCTAGCTGACAGCGAGAGGTTTGGCTTTTCTGGCTGCCGTTGTGGAAACGTGAATCACTTCATTCCTGCTGACAGACACAGATCTGTGTGAACGCTGTGCTTCTGCTACCAAAACACATCCTCAGTATTTAAATGTAGGCTTAGGGACAGGAAAGTTTTTTTTTATTTTTCATTTAACCAGAAGAGTTATAGAAGTATATTTTTACCTGTTTTGTGGTGTTTCCTTCTTTCCAGCCTCTAGGCTTTCTGGTTGCGTGACAGCGGAAATATTTATCCAGCATTTTTTCTTTTTTTTTTTTGCATAGTGACAATCTCCCATTTGATTCACAAAAAGCTTTTGAAAATTGTATATGTTTGCAACAGTTTAACACCTTTTCACATTTCTTTTTTTCTGAGAAATGAATGCAAATCAAATGAGAGGCAAATATGACATCATAGCCCCCCTGCAGGTAGTAATTCATATTCAAAGAAAAACCATTTGGGGAAACAACAATATACATTCCATGAAGACTTGATAATGACTAAGAGCTTCACTAATAGAGAGCACATACAAGAAGCCAACGAGGGATGAAGCCACTATTACTGAAGGATGGAGCTACTATTACTCTAGTCCTGTTGTGTGTTACAGTTTATATACAATGGACCAGCTGTGTTTATCACAAGCTCCCAAGCAGGTTTAAATGCAAGGGTAAAGTCTAGACCGAGCGTCTGCAACCTCTTCAGTTCTAGGCCAAGTCCTTGTTCCAACCGTGTCCTTAAAAATGAGATTGAGCCAACTGCTATGAAAACACTTAATTATGTAATTATACACCTAATAAAGGGTAATTAGATAAGTAATAGCTGAAATCCATCCTACCAGGCTATATTAATGTTTGTTTTCACGTAAAAGTATTTCAATCAAATCTATTTAGTGCCTGGTCGTGTCTATTTTACTTCTCTGAAAAATTCTTGAGAATCTCTTTTTCTTGTTATTTAAATCTGATGTTTGAATAAAAATGAGCCACACATTGTGAAACAAACAAAATTCCCCAAGTATATTTAACTGAAGATGTTCATATACACATAATAAACTGTGTGTTGAATTTCTTTGCTGAGACCTAGGACTCTAAGATAAATGATTATTTCGTAGACATGGATACGTATTCTGTTATACTGTACAAGAGATTTTCTTATTTGTTATTACAAAGATTTCAATTTACACTATCGATATAGCGTTTATGTTACAGGACTCTACAGTAATTAGATATTTAGTGCTCCCTTGTGGTTGTGCAAGGATACAATACAAACATAATATATAAAAAAAGAATAGTAATAGTTTATATAAAGTATATATTTAATATTATTACTTTAATATATCATTCATATTAAAATGTAAGCATATGTATTGAAAAGTCATGTATACAAAATAATATATACTAACTTATTGGAATAATCACACATTGGACATTATAAATTTTGTACTGTGTTTCATTCTTACACAAAACATGCATAAGGGATTTGGGACAACATATTTCATGTGTTATGGCAGTGACAAAGAAGTTAGCGTTTTTAAACAATGGCTTAATTATTATCATTATTATTTTTATTATTTTACAGTGTATGTAGATATGCATTTTATGAATTGCTTTTATGTTAACCTAAAAATAACAAACCTTTTAATGAGAAAATGTAGCTGGTGGACTTTGATGGTTGCTGTTAAAATGTAGTGTGGTTCTCTTGAAATGTACATGGCTCGAGATAATTTTACGATCAAAAACTAGAAAAATAAAATAAAAAATGCAAAAACATTTTCAGATTGATTATCTTTGCTTGAAATGTCACAATTAACTTAATTTATTTCTTCCAGTTTCACAAATTGTGGCCTAAAATTGTGGAGCAAGCTGTGATTGAATCGGTGGAATATTGTGACAAACTTGTGTTAAGAATGTATCTTTCCTGTATGCTCGTAAATAAATACAGTTACAACAGTAAGCCACCAGGTGGTGGCAAATTCTAAGAAACAAAAAAAGTACAATTGAAAGGAGACTATCAAGTTACACACACAAGGGGAAGAGGGCTTTCTTCTTTTTTTTACATCCATAAAACCATGTTACAAGATTTTTAAGGCAGAGTCTCCTGAAGGTACTGTACATAAGCACAGTCCAGCAAAGCTCTTTATAAACACAATTATATAGTAAACAAACCGTTTGAGAAAAAGAATACCCAACATCTAAAAAGTAACAAAGTATTTAGCATTGCCATCTCATTAAAAAGGGGGTTTTATAGAGGTTGCATGTAATAGCAGAAGGCTCTCTCAGCCCTAAAGTGCAGACTAACACTTGGGAGCCTCAAAAGCCTTGCATCTTGAGTGGTAACAGATATCCCATCTAAAAGTGTCCCATAGCAAAAACATAGCAAAGTGTAAGAAAGTATAGTGAAATCATGGTAATGCACAAAATAAAGTACTGCTTGGCTAAAGACAGTGATAATGCAGGGCGCAGTGAGGACCTGGGGTCCGCTTGTGACAGTGGAAAGGGTAACCTTGCTGTTAATTCAGGTCTGTGATGCCAGCAACCATAGTTTAGTAAAACATATAGTCAATTTACGGTCTTAATGCAGAGGCCAGAACTATGGTAACAGGTTCACATTTCCTGGTTGTGGTCAAGATCCTAGAATCAGCATTTTGAACCACTCGATACACCAGCCAATAAGATATCACAGTAGCCCAATCAAGAAGGAACTAATTACGTTTATTTCAGTACATCGGACCAATAAAATATGATCACACAAGCATGGATTATCACAGTAATTTAAAAGGCAAAGCGTAGCAGATTATTTCCATTTTTTTCTTATGGATTCTTCTCTGCCATACAGACCTAGCTAACTGATTGAGATCATGCGTATGCATGACGGATTTTTTTAAATGATGTATTCATTATTTATTTATAACAAGACTGTTCGGTGTGTAGTAATCGCACGTTCGTGCTGTTGCATAAGTGTTGTACTGCATACTTGGAACGTGAGTCGTGACGTCCCGGTATTTTAACACAGGCGCTCTCTGGGATAGTCTACATGCCAGGACCCTTCTTTCTCTTCAGGCGGTGGTTTCAGACAGCCCTTATTGTGTTTCAGTAACACTGAGAACAAGATGGAGTATATCATTGTTGATATGTAAAAAAAAAAAAAAAGAAAGAAAGAAAAAAGGTCACACTCTAAATGAAAAATAGTAATAGTAATACTAATACCGGGGGTCGAATAAAAACATTGTATAGATAAGAAAGAGGCTTATTATATATAATTCTACATGCAGGCATACATACACAAGATCATAATTTAACTTTTTTTTTTTACTGCTTTAATGTAGAGAGCATTTCATTTTGAAAGGTTATATCTAACGGTATTGAGGTAAGCACTCGTATGTTTAAAGAACTTAGCTACTACAATAATAAAATTAATTGTTTGTAAAACGTCTCCACAATTAAAGTACCATGCCTTGTTAACATAGCCTAGGATAGGGCTGGTACTAGGTTTGGGATTTTTAACGACAGCCAGGACTGCGTATACCAACTCAAAAAGGATCTTGTGTGTTGGAATAGTGAAAGAGGTGGTCAGCGTCTTCAATATTGTTTTTACAGAAGACACGGGTGCAATTATTACCTCTATCGAGTCGTTAAATAGTTTGTAATGTGGAGGAATTGGGAGACACAGTGCTTGTTCTGTGTGTCCCGTTTTTCTGTCTGTCTGTTTGATTTGTTTTACCTTTAGTTACACTGAGATTTACACAAGAGCTTTCTCCTGGAGATGTGCAGTTTAATAAACACAAGCTTTAAAAAAATAAAATAACGTGTTTCACCAGGATTTTTTTCAGAATATTGCATGTTTTTTTTGTATTTATTTTTTTAAATCAATAAAAAGACAATTAAATAGTTACAGGTATTTAATATACAGTATATCCTGTTTTTTTTTTTTTAACGGTTTAGACAGAATTTATCTGTGAATGTCAAAGCTATATTTGGAAAGTAAAAAATGCACATTAAATATTCCATCAACGCCATTATTCACTGTCAAGTTGTTGTGTGCATGCATATCATTATCACAGAAACACGATGCCAATATGGAACTCTGGTACCAGAGTGACAATAAAAGTTCCCGACTCTGTGCATGTTCCCCATTTACTGCAAGGCCGCTTTAAAAAATAAAAAAACACCTTGAACTGAGGTGGTTCCTTTTAAACCAATGCCCAATGTAATGATACAAGCAGAACAAAAAAAACATAGTTTGTTGCAAAACACTGTCTAGTGAAGAAATCGGTACATTTCTGCTATTTTCTATAATAGTAGTAATTATTTTTTTCTATTTCAAAGCTGGCATCTCCGCGGGCAGCCCCAGTAGGGCCCTTCCTCCATATAAAGTGTTTTCTTCGGCGCTTGGTCTTTCTCAGTTGTCGGTGCGGCCGGCGGGGCGGATCCAAATTAATTTTTAGAAACGCAACATTAATATAAGCAAAGCGTTTTTAAATACTGAAAGCTGTCATTTTTTCCCTTTAGGATTTATACACACTGAAAGGTAAGCGATTTCTGTATCATAACTCCTTTTAAAAAATGCGACCGATTTAATCTATTGCTGCATTGAATTTTTTTTTTTGAGTTTCCACACGCCAAGCACGATTAATAACTATTGTAAACGTGCTATTTTATGCTAAAATCGTGATATATTACTAATAGTCAGTTTCGTTTTCCAGTGTAACGGCGTAACTGTCTGTATAGAACGAAGAATGAACGAGAAAGAAAGGCGGGGGGTGGGGAGGGGGAGAAGTGTATTTAGTTGAAAGACTGTTTAACCGCTATTAAAAGGAATCTGTCTGAATTAAATCAGTAACCTATCCGGAAACTGTTTATAATGTGCCCAGTCACCCGTAAAAACAGGTACAATACACATTTTATACATTTTTACCAATTGTATATTTTTTTTCTAAAGTGATCATTTTAACTCTCTTCAAAGTCCATGTAAAGCCCTTTTTTGAAAATCAAATTTCTGCTATTTGTTGTCTTGATAGTTTGATAATCATTGCTGGTTTTCTGAGATTTGATTATTTTTCTCCACTTCCCACTGTAGTTAGTGTAAAATGTGTGATAAAGGGTGTGTATATATATATATATATATATATATATAATATAAAATGCGTGTGTGTGGAACATGTACAAGATGTGTAGGATTGTACATGTGATATCATGTACTCGCCTCATACTGTTGACAGTGTGCATTTAATTGTCGCTTTTAATCTTCATCACAGTAGCTATTGTTCCAGTTCCCTACCTGACGGAGAGCTTTGTTTTGCGTTGCATCATATAGCACTGTGGTATCAAGTTATCCTAATTGCCCTACAGTGATCCAGTTAGTAGCCATAAATGTCTTTGGCCCATTCACCCAAACAACTATTGTTAAGTAGTTTTAGTTTATGGCCTTGAACGCTGGAATCGAGGACCATAACAAAGCTACAGTACAAGCCCCCACCACCCCCCTTTCACAAGATGGGTTTGTTTAGTGCTGCAGCACTATTGCTACTGAACTGTGTTTAGATGCTCATACACAATATCATAATGTCTAGACTAGTTAAGTGTATGTCTTTAAGTCTGGTATTTTTGCTGCTTTGTTGTCTCCAAACTAAAGTTTCTTTCTCTTTTCTCCTCAGATGCCCTCAGCGACTATCAGCAGCATGGTTCAGGTGGCCGGTCCAGAGGTGGGGTCCGTTCCTGGCTCACACTCCTTGCCCACCCAGTTCCACTCAGGTGCCCAGTCAGAGACAATCAAGCAGGTGCTGGGTGTCATTGAAAAGAAAGTCCGAAACCTGGAAAAGAAGAAGGTAATGCAGCATTTCCACCCGAGAGGGGCTGGTACAGCTGGCTTGGTGGAGAGTGCAGGTGGTCCGTCGTCCAAAAGACCATTTTCAGTAAAGTAAACACAGATCAGTACACTTTCTTTAAATACGTTTGCTACACAGCGTTGTTTTTTTTCCTCTACACAGCTGAAGGGCTTTCCTTATATGTATACAACTTCAAAGTCACTTTTCACAGCTCCAAATCTCTTGTCACCAGTGAGGTGTTTTGGTTTTCCTCAATCAACTTTTAATGCTTTTTCGTCTCCCTCCTTTTAATTTCGTTCTGCTCGTTAGATCTCAGTTTCTTATTCCAGCTACTGTACTTTGCTCCTCCCCAACAGTGTTTACTGCAGCGGTGATCATTTGCAACTTGTTTTTTTCTTCGTTTCTAAAACTTCCAGAAAACTTGCCAAATAGAACGGATTTGTGTCGACCGGCCCCATTTCAATAATTGTATTTGTTTTCAAATAAAAAAAAAAATTCTTTCCTTTGCAACCCTGCTATTGTGTATTTACCTAATCGGTCACTATGCCTTAATATTTATGGATTTCCGAGTTAGTGATTTCACTCATCACAGATCGCAAAAGAGTGAGCGCAAGCAACAGTACTTGCAAAGCGCTTTATGAAACGCACGAAACGCCAACCTCTGCATCCTTGCAATCGCAGACTTATGAAACAGGCCCCTGTCTGGCAGTCTTGAGGATCTAACGTAATGTCTTCCCCATTTACTTTAACAGTTCTAGTTTCCTGACCAAGATAATCCCACAGTTTGAAACTAGCTACTCAGTAGTTTGTTTCAGAGTTATTGAACACTAGAAGCCACCTTAAACATTGCTCATTGCTTAATTTTCATCGTAATGGCCTTGTTCCTATAGAATGAGAGAATTAAGCAAATTCTTTGAAACTGTTTAAAATTGCAATTGTGGAGGTTTACAGAATTTAACACAATTAGTGCCTTTTGTCTGTTGAACGTGCAGTAATCTAATTTTAGGTTGCTTTGTGTCTGGAAAGTGGAATTGATCAGCGGTTAATTTTCCCATAATTCACAAATTTGCAAGTCTTTTTGATAATTTGATAGTTTGGCTGCCCATTTCCCTGGAGTCTGCACATGGACCGAGAAACTAACATGGCGGCTGGGTCGGGAATCCTTGCTTGAAAAGGGACTCAAATACAAAATGTGTGTGGTGAGGAGGGGTACTGTTGCACAAAATAATCAATGTAGAGGGTCTCTCTTCAAAACATGATGAGGTAATTAATAAATAAGTCTGATAGATATAATTAATTTGTTTGAGCTTCTATAGCCAGACATTATTTCAAGACTATCGTATGTCTTTGCATCACAGTTTTGTTTTTTTTGCTTTTGGGATTCCCTTTAGTTTTCCTGGCCATCAACTATGGCAGCTGCAGGTTGCAGATTCTGATCAGGTTACCCCCACCCCCTTTAACTGTATATCTTTCTGTCCTGGTCCGATACTAGTATTTTATTTAACTATTTAAATGTTTGGCAATCGCTGGAATATAACTGGGATGGATCACCTGACTTGTATAGTGACCCTATTAAAACTACAATGCAGTAGCCCTACAAATGTGTTTTTTTTTTGTTTTTTTTTTAGCTTTAAAATATGGTATTTTAAAAGTGCCACCTCGGCTAATATAAATTGACAAGCAAATTGCAGTACCATAACCCTGGATCCCAACAGGCATTCTGTTACCTTTTGGATACAAATTCCCATAACCTTTCAAGGGTATTCAGTGTGGCCTCAACAGTAAAATCTCTGTTCTGGGACCCAGAATCAAAACATCCTGTTTTTTTTTGTTTGTTTTTGTTTTTAAAACACGGCACAGCTGCTGACCTGCTGTGGAAGGCAGTCCCTTAAAGGGTGTACTGCTCCAGTCCAGCTGAGACAAAGAGAATGCAGGCGCTTAAGTGGGAATGTTAATGTTCCCACAAAGCTATGGATACACTCAAAACAATTAGATTTGCAGTTCTCTTCTTGTTAAACTTCATTTGGCCACGATAAGCACCTGTAATTCATTCCTCATTTGCCCCAGAAACATGTGCCTTATTGGCTTTGGTACTGTGGGTACAGCATGAGCAGCTTTTAGGTTCTCAGCAACCTGCTTCTTAAATAATTGTATATCTATACACTAAGGTCACACTTCATTTGATCATTCTGGCAACCAAGAAACTCACTTTGAAAATGGGTGCAATCTACAAAGTATGTAGTTTTGAATAGTGTACATTTGTCATTCACTTTTTCACTTCATCTTTGCAAGCAAGGCTGAAATGCTTCATCTTTACATGTGGTGATGTTATCGGTTACTACACCCCTGTTTTATACTAGCAACGTGCATAACCAGTGCTAATTGACCACACAGCATTCTTTAAGCCCCTAAATAACAGGACCCTTGAACCCTTTTAGACAAATCTGCTTGAAACAATGGATAGGACCTGGTGCTGCATCATGCCCAGAAAGATTGACAAGCCCTGAACAGCATATGACTTCTGGGTTATTACTTTGGCCTAGGATTAAGGCTGTAACAACTAAAGATCACAAGTGTTGTACTTGTTTGCAAAAGATTAGATGTGTCATCTAGCTGCTTACTATTACACTTTTTAAAATGGTAAGTCTTTTAAATGTGTGTGTACCAGGTAAGTTCATTTGACTACAAAAAAGTACTTTTTACATGCCAATGTTCAAATTCAGCTTTATAAAGGAGATTGCAGAAATGCTTTTTGTTAGAAACCTTTAAATGTATGTTCTGACTTGATGTATTTGGGCTCTTTGTTGCATTGATAAAGCTCTAGAAAGTGCCTGTCTGCTGCCAGCTGTATCTTTCAGACTCTGCACAATAGCTGTCCCTTGCTTTTCTCAGACTGTCTGCAGTGGGCCTGAGGTCTCTATGGAGATCTGTTGATGACAAGGCATTTTAAGCCCCAATAGTATTTTTCCTTTTTGCTTTATTCAAAACTAAAAGGCAGCACTTAATTCTAGGTGACTGGTGGTAAACTTTTGGCATGATTTAATTTTGTTTTTGTTTTAATCTGTTTAATGCCTGGATTCATTACTGGACATCAGGCACGACTATTTCAACTTTTTTATTGTACAGTTGCTCAGAATACACTTATTACAAAGGAGTTTATCTAAACTGATTTGAGTATTTGGGCATAAACCTGTTGCATTTTACAGAATCATCAGGTTCCTTCTCTCCCAGGTTAAGGAAGGTGACCATTGCATGCTGATTTCAGCTTCTGTAGTTAAAAATAATTCTAAATGCACCAATACCCAGTAGTACATATCCCAGTAGCAATGTGAATTACGTAGTAGAGAATGAAGGATTCATATTTGTAAAGTTTTTATATGGTGCTTCGGCTTCAGTGTATTTATTTGTGTGAACTAAAAGGCTGTTTGGATGTATTGAAAGTATGATGGCTGTGGAATGGGTACAGCAGTGGGTAGGCCATAATAAAGTTTGCATGATCTCTTGGGCTGTACTTGGTATTTTATAACCAGGTTGAATATAATTTGGGAATCTGTGCCAAAAAAGTTTGACAGGATGTGGGCTACAGTAGTTCCACTTAAGGAAGCCTGTAGAAGGATGGTGGGCAATTCACTGACACACACGGGAGACGGGTGGTTTTATTTGAAACACTGCACTGCTGCCCAGTTTTATTTGGGGAATTATTTTTTATTTGTCGCCCGATGGCATTGGTGCTGCAACTCCCCTTATACCAACGATGGTAAGCAGGGGTTGCACTTGTCAGCACACACAGGCGAAATAAAAAGAGATAATAACACAGTAATAAAACTACAAAATAAAGGTGCTGCTTCCACAGTGCCCCTCCTGCCGCTAAGCCGGTCAGTTCGCGTCTCCGACCTACGCTCAGCTATTCCCTATGCACTGGGGTGGCCAGAGTTCCCGGTATAACTACACGCGTCCCTTCGGGTACATAATTATTTATTTTAATTCTTGGTTTATTTGTTTAAGGCGGGCTGTCTTCCTCATCCATGCTTGCCTGTTTTGTTCTCTCTTCAACCGCTGGCGTTCCTGCCTGGTCTTTGTTTACACTGGCGTCGTACGTCAGCGTCACGGTATCCTCTCTCCGGTCACCCGAATGCATAACCAAGCGCATTGCTTATGGGCCGAGCAATCCCCCAAGGCCCGCCACTCAGCCAACACACCCTCTTCCCCAACCTCTGTGTCATCGCCGTGACTGACAGGTGGATCATACGAGGCTGCCGCCCTCTTCCCGCAGAACCACGCATGCACCAGATAGTCAGCACAGACCTCCCCCATTACAAAGCCGTATCTTTCATATTCCCCAGAGCTGTGTTCAGCTTTGCAAGCGTTCCTGAACATTGGCTAAACTGGAGAGGAGGCATGTAGTGGAGACATGTTCACAAATGTTTACAGAGAATGTAGTTGAACCTATTAATTCAAAGTAGACGCACCATAAAGGTAGCGCTGACTCAGATATACAAAGCAGTTGGTTCGTAGATTGGATGAACTGTCTCTACCTAAACGAACTGAAATGTCATTAGTAATTGGGGGGAAAAAATAGACACTGGAACTTGAGCTCTGTTTTGGCTGGGCTTATTAGTAGTTTGGTGCTCATCTTTACTGATTTTTGGTTTTGTCAAACATGGATCAGTCGGGGTTAGGTCAGAATATGAACTTTCGCGGTGCGAAAAGTAACCCTTTCCCAAATGTATTGGAAGGTAAATGTATTTCCTGCACTAAAGCAGGAGGCGATCTATGGAGGAGTCAGCTGACTAAGCAGTATTCTCAGTTTGTTTTGCAGCTTGTTTGATATTATATAGGGCTCCTGATTTTTTTCCATTCGTGGGGATGGCAAATTCCATTTTTCCAAAATGACCAATTCAGTTTTTACCAATTAAGAATTAACAATGTAATTTGAACATAAATAATATTTTTTACACAATCTATTGAATTCATTTATTCTAGTCCCTGAGACACTGTAGTGTGATACTGTAGATTACATGTCGGGGAGGGTGGGAGGTATTTTTTTTTTTTTTAATTGAATATTGGAGACCAATTATTATGCTACTGCACATCACAAATTTGCTTTTATTTTTATTTCAGGGGAAGCTTGATGACTACCAGGCGAAGGTGAACGGTGGAGAATGTCTCAATCAAGACCAGTTGGTTAGTAGAGTAAAACGGACTTTACATTTACCTGGCTTTTAGATTTTTTTGATGTAGGGGGGGAGAGAGGATCCTTCAAAATTGTTATCTAGGTCATATACAAACTAGTTCAAATCAGATAAGCATTTTTACAGATCTGGTCCCACAGTGGGTTAGTTACACCACTGTTTTGCATACACATCTACCCTGGAAACCTTTTCTCCATCAAAGTGTTGTCGTAAATGTGTAACGCATAACCAGATGAAACTCCCCTTGATAACACGCTCCAAATGAGCATCTATGACTTGCTGGGAACAGCAGAGCGTACAAGTTCTGTGCAATGCTACATTGTATTCTCAGAGGAATGCCTCTTGACTAATAGTTGTAATGCGCTTGAGCACTGTAAATAGAAGTAACTTTCACAGAATCATTAAATTGTTTTTGCATCTGTGTATTTGTCCCAGCATTACCACTTTTTGCTTTAATATCCATGAGAATCAAAACTGGTATGTGATCCTTTCATGCAAAGGTAACACTTTAAAGTAATAGCTGCAAATTCATAATGAAGCACCAGAATATCTTCTGCACTGCCTCTAAATTCTGTAGTTTATTTTGAGTTCAACCCTGTTAATTCATGTGGGTTTAATTGCCTGTATTCGTGCCATGTTAATTTGTAACAAATGTTGATCGCATGTATAAGGTGTGTATTCATTTTGAGAAGTGTTAATTGATGCTTAACCATCTAACTCTAAAGCCAACACTCCTGTGTGCATAAAGATCCAGCAGCATTATTTACACATGAAGTTCACATGGAGAAAGTATATCAATATTTAAATGAGCAGTTTGGCTGTCAAGCTCCACAACTGCTACAAAGCTGCAACGCACTCCAGCATAGTCTGTGTGTCAGCTGGATATATCTGTATCTCATCTGAGTGCATAGTGGTGTGTGTTTGCTCTGAAGCTGGTGATTTGAAAAATAACTAATCAAATAGACCAGCAATTTGCCGCCTTCCCTGAATAACTTGGCAAAGCTATACATAATACACTACCAGTGTTTACCTATGAAGCAAACCATTTTGTAATATACTTCTTGGTTAACTTTCTCTCTTCCTCCCCCTGAAACTTTCCTGATCTCTCTAGGAGGCAGTATCCAAGTTTCAGGAAGTGGTGAATAATTTGGACTTTGCTCGGGAACTACAGAAGGGCTTCCTGGCTTTAAGCCAAGATGTGAGTATGGCAGACCAGTTCGCTGAAGCTAGGAAAATCCTTGGCTCCTAGTCTTGCTGCACCTAGTAGCACGAGTATTCATTTCAACATTAGTAAAATGATTATAAAATAAAGCATGACTACGGTGGTCAGTTAAAGTACCTTAATGTGATTTCCACAGTGAAGTGTCATTTATGGGTCGCTTAACTAGTCGTCATCTTTTTATAAAGGACATTTTGGTAACTGGGCTACACACTAGAACAGAACATGTAACACATGGTTAGTTTCTGGAATCTGTAGAAGCTGAAGGAAATCCACACTTCAGAGTTGGTGCTGATTTAATCAGTAACTGCAAATTAACCATGCTGACAATGAAATGGAACGCTCTAGGCTTTTCACATCGTGTGCAGTATAATCTCGCTGGGATGTAGAACTGTCTTTTGATTTGTATTTTTTTATTTATTTTTTTGGACAAATAGTGGCGTTGTGGTTGTTGCCAGTGGTGGGGAGAGGTTTGTAAGGCTAGTGGGTAGTCTCGTGGTTGGAGCAGGTTTCGTCACAGTAGTCCTGTGTTTACCTTCAATGTATTTATCTTCTATGACAACTTTTCAGACCAGTTGAATTATGTATGACTTTGTGAAAGCTTTCAAAACACCAGAATGTAACATGATTCTCAAAGGCCTGTGAAAGTCCCTAATTCTGTCGTGTGTGTGTGTGTGTTTGTTTTTTTTTTTTCTGTTTTTTTTTTTTTTCTTTAAATTAGGATCCCAGTAAAAATAGAATAGTGGTTGCCGTGACAGTCTTTAAACGTGTAGATCTAAAGCACACATCTGCCCTGTATCTATAGCTATCTCCTAAAGTTTAGCATCACCTAGAATTATTTAACGTCATGTAATCAAAAACTACTAAATTTATATTGCAAGAGGCTACCGGAAGTCATACTAGTAGTTCAGTATTTAATGTTAGGTTTTGAAATGTCACGTTTTAAATTGTCAATTCTTTTAATATGGGAAAACTTCAAAGAGTTATGTAACTCAATATGTTAACGTAACATTCAGCAGGTTTCATTCGACTTTATGAAGCAGAATTTAATTTTATGTAGGGTGCAGCAAAGCTTATGGCTATAGCTGTAACTTGTAGAGAGGAGGTTGTGCCGTTGTCCTGTAAGTGTGACCTGTGTGCTCTGCAGATCCAGAAGGCTGTGAAGAAGGCAGCACGTCGAGAGCAGCTGCAGCGGGAGGAGGCAGAGCAGCGGCGCCTCAAGGCTGTGCTGGAGCTGCAGTTCATGCTGGACAAGCTGGGTGAGGAGACCGTGCGCAACGAACTCAAGCAGGGTCTGAATGGCACCCCCCTACTGATGGACGACGACCTAACAGCCCTCGACGAGTTCTACAAGCTGGTTGGGCCTGAGCGTGACCAAAACCTTAGGTACTGAGACCAAAACATGCCCCATCTTTGCATCCAGGGTGTGCAATTCATATCGCCCGACGCCCGGGACAACAAGATTTGCCATTCTACTTTGCCCGTTTGGACAAGTAGTTTTTTATTTATTTTTTCTATTTTTTTTTTCTGTTGGAAAAACACTCTGGGAATATTTCGAGAGCCACGCACGCATCTGAAAACTGAGTTGTGAAAGTCTAGCACCTACACACAAACATGTAAAGTGTTTACGTCCCACTTCGATCACTTCTGATCGGCTAGCTGTGGAAAAAGCTCATCTTCTATTGGTTACAAAGAAACCCAGAAATGTCTGCAAGAGTGTGTCAGGCAAGGCACAGATTAATCTAAGTATTTCCTTTTTTTTTTCTGTAAAATGGCAAATGTGATACTGCTTAGTTCATGAACATGACATTTAAATGCAGCAATCTAGTAAAGTGTGTGTATAAAAAAAAAAATAATAATTAAAAGTTGGTATTGGCGGGTTAAAAAAAAATTGTTGTGGTCAAGCATGTACTTGTTGAGATGTTTAGAAACATTAAACTTTCCCTTGCAAAAATTGTAATTCTTTAGATTAAGTGTTGTTAACTTAGTTTGCCATTTACCATATTACATATTTTATATTTCGAGCAGAAGCGATATTAGTTAATTATTGGACATGCACAATCCATTTTTTTTTTTTTTTTAGTGAAACTATTAAAACATCAAGATTGAGAAGTGTTTATAATAGAAATGAAATGCTTAAATAAGATGATGTATCATATTTTATTTTAAAACACTGAATCTCATGGCAATGTGTTTATTAGGGATGCACTGATAATCGGTAGCCTATCGGCATGGCTCCGAATTATAAGGGGGGAAAAAAACAATCGGCTTCGGCAGGTTTTTTGTTATTTTAGCCGATTTTAATGTACACCGATATTCATGCTTGAATTTCTTCCAGCACAGAATTTAATGTTTGGTCAGGTGCGCTCACTAATGACAAGAACAGACACTCCTTTTCCCAGTGCTGTGTAACGTGTGACCAAAATGCAGTAAATACGTCTCAAAAGAGCAGTGTTTGAATTTTTTTTAAATATCTGAAGACAACAATAGGATAGAGTTGTGTGCAGAACAGACTTGATGCTACATTAAATCCAACGATGACCTGATAGCGCATTATTCTGATGCTTGCTTAAAAGAAAGTCAAATCCTAAATAACATTGATAGTTTAAGTTGTTGTTGGTTTATTATTATTATTTATTATTATTATTTGTGTTTGAGTACATGTAGCCTATACAGTTACCAGAGTAACATTCACCCTAAGTAATGCTTGGTAGTTGGTTTCAGGCTGACCAAAACTGTAATAAATATATAGGGGTATTTATTCGTAAGAATCGTATTAACCAGGCAATGTCTTGTTCAAATGCAGCATCAATGCGCAGTTAGTTACACCCCTGTAAATGCAGGGTTGAAATTTTGATTTTAAATCTTCAGTTATGACGTTTATACAGGTTTTCAGAACTACCCACAAGTAAGTGTGTTTTTAAATAATTGGAATCCATGAGTTTCAGCATTCTGGTCTCTTGTTCCTCCACAGTAGCTGGATGTATCGCTCTCTTGATCGGTAATCACAAACCAGGGTAGTTTTTATGAAACTTTTTTATATGACTGCTCAGAAAAAGAAGTTTAACATTCAAATTGTTAATTTTGGCCACTTCAAAATATTGGCAACTTTTAGATCTGAATACTAAAATGTTGACTAGGACAAATATTTAATCAAACAGTGCTTGAAATGTATTGGGTGACAATTCCATATTGCAAAACTGTCTCCTAGGCTTGATGAGCTTTTTTTCTTTTTGAAGGTTGAGTGAGCAGTACAACCAGGCAACCCTGCACTACTGGGACCTGCTGGAGGCAAAGGACAAGGCTGTAGCAGGAACAACATGTAAGTTACCACTCCAAAATGGAGCCGCTTACAGCTTCTGCACATGGAGACTGGCTTTTGATCAGTAATTGAGATTTCAACTCCAATTAAAATTAGTTTTAAATCACTTTGACCAATCTTTAAAACTGGGTACCAAATGTAGTAAGCTGGATAGGTATGTTGTCCTTTAAATACTTGTGTGCTAGTGGGCAGGGGGAGTTGTTTAACTATGAAAATGTTTTAAATACTAACCGTCTGCTTCAAAGAAGGATCCAAACCATTTTATTTATGCGAAACTCAGATTATGTAACAATATATTGTAAAAGTCATGTTCTGTAAATTACTTTAGAACGGGGGCGGACGATATTGACTGTTGGACAAGTAATGCCCACTGTCTTGAAACTGTCTGTCTTGATTTTGATTGGAGGGATTCTGCTGTTCAAGCATGGGATGAAAGTGGATTGCAAAGGGAGTATGCCTGTTCATTGCAGCTCTGGAGTGATAGTGCTGCATTCTGTGTTTGTGCTGAATGTAGGCCTACTGTCCTGATTCAGCAGCTGGGCAGTCTTCCAGTTTCCTGCCTTCAACAGCCGGAGATGTGCTGATAAACTGTCTGTTTTAGAATTCTGTAGGCAACAGCAGCGCTGCAGTAACACTAGACAGCCTTACACATTAGTCTTGGGGAAGGCTGTTCTCTCTTGAGAGAGTCAGTCTGGCCAATAGAATAATTGAACTGAAAAATCTAGCACTGCTGTTAATTTTGTTCTTGGCTTTCGAGTAGTGCAGGTTAAATGGATTGTAAGACCTTGCGGCCCTTTGATTTACTTTAACCCTTTGCGGTCCAATTTATTAATTGCGAGTCAGGCACGCCAGGTCTAATTAATTTTCACACGCGCAGTTAATTTTATACGCGCTGTTTAAGTGTTTTTTTCACAGTCAAACGGGTTTAAATGGCCCTGCATATCAACAAAGCACTCGCTAGGCATCTCCAGCCCCGCCCCACCCTTTCGTTTGCTATAACGTTCACCTATGTAAGAAATAAATAATGATAATAGTCGTACATACCGATCGATCATCTCCGGATCACTCGTTTTATCACCAAACTCCTCAATAATGCGATCCAAGTCATTATTTTATTACTATAACATCTCAAAAAAGCTCTGCAAATGTCTGTTTTCTGTGCGCTGATTCAGTCAGGCAACTTGTTCACTTACGTCCGCCCCCGTTATCTGATACCATGTATGACTACTATTCATGAGATACGCCTTATTATTTTTTTTTTATTTATTTTTTTTCCCGACTTGTCTCTGCTCCTGTCGCTCCCACTCGGCAATTGAATGGTTTTCTCTGCTTTTTCCGGAGAAAAAACGACGACACCCGTTTATTGCGTTGCTATAATGATGTCGGACCCAGTCCGACAAAGGACCTGTGAGGAATAATTGCAATGTCGGACCCAGTCCGACAATGGACCGCAAAGGGTTAAGCACCTTGGACACAAATTCAGCACTGACCAGTCTAGATCCATCTGAACCTTATCAATGGTGTTTTGTTTTTTTGTTTAATTTGCTTTGGCTAGTTTTCGAACAAGGATTTAGGTATCTAGTCTTGCCCAAGTTTCAAGGTGCTTCTATGCTTGTCGGAGCTTCTGTTGATGCCTAGTCTCTCGACAGACAAGGCACTGAAGGAGACTCTTGATAAGGTTCTCCAGAGTGGCTACTTCGACAGCACCCACACGCACCAGAATGGAGTTTGTGAGGAGGAAGAGCAGCAGCTGGCAGTTACGGAGGCCCCTGAGGCTGAGGAGCAGCCTGCAGAGCCAGGTAATGATCAAACGGTTACGAAGACCAACACTACAGGAACTTCTCTAAAGACATGGATTCAGTTTGAAGGAAATAATTTATTTTATCTATTACAGAAATTGAAGTTACTGAAGAATACACTGAACCCAGTGAAGTGGAGCCAACAGAAGTAAATACTCTTGATTTTACTGAAGTGCACCATCCGTACGAGCCCTCTGTGCACTGATAATGTACCTTAACCATTGCTGCTGTGGAGGACTGGGCATTTTAGGATGTCTATAGACGGTCTCTGTGATTTTTAGTCTTGTCCTAGCTATTGCTGAACTGCTTATTTTTAGTTCACTAGAAACCTATATTGCCTTAGTCTGTCATCCAATCTTTCAATTTAATCTTTCCATTAGACTGAAAGCAATATCTTTTCTTGAAGACTAGCAAGGTTCACAAACTGATGCTGCTATGCAGTGGGAAGTCATTTTCTCTGACATTTTGATCAGATTGTGTTTTTACTGCTTAAACAATCTCTTGTTTTTGTCTGCAGTAATGGTCTGCCTTTATTGAACTAATGATTTATAGCTGTATGACTCAATCTCCTTTCAGAAATATTTCATCCGCAATCACCATAGTGGGTCAGCCATACAAATTTGTTATTGACCTGAACTTGTTTTCCCTCTGCAGTTCGTGAACAGACAGTTCATGTCAGACGCTCCTTACAGCAGCAGTGACAAAGAACAAGGAGATGAATGGAGCACAGATTCTGAGGTAACAGCCAATTGAAGATTGTTATGTAGTTAAAAATTGACTTCATCCCTGATCCCTTTTATATGCTAAACTTTCTGTACTGTTCAGTTACCAAGCCTGCTGCACATTAGTTTGACAGCATTTGTTATAAACATGCATCATTTCTTAAAGGATAGTTGCATTTGCCTTAACTTTTTTAGTTACAGGCTTAACAGTTGACCCTTCTTGACGTGGATCATTCTGCACAGTTGTTTCAGTCTGCCTGTGTCATCTCCTTCCCCCCCCCCCCCCCCCCACCCCCTGTAATGTGGTATGCAATTGTCTCTAGCTTAACATTGAAGGCCACACAATTCCAAGCTGGCCCTGTATTAAGACCTGACATCATACCTGTCTTGTGTTCTTGACTCGGTAATATATTTTTCTATACTCAAACTTCTCCAGGTTGTTAGTGGTATTCGGCAGCAGTCCCCTGTGCAGTCAGCCCCTCCTGTTGTCGCTGCTGCAGAGCCCCACGCACTGAACCCAGTGGCCCCCACAGTCCCGGCAGACCCAGTTGTCAGAAAACTGAGGGTACAGGACCTCATGGCACAGATGCAGGGCCCCTACAACTTCATGCAGGTGAGTTCCTCATCTGTAGGGCTGCAACGAAGGGTACATTTTGACGTTTGGCACACATTACCGAAGGATGGTTCGAACCTTTGGTACTAATTTGCATAATTTACTGGTGACATCACCATAGCTACTTGTTTATATTTGATTGAAAATCCTATTTTACAGGTAAGCCATATAAATGGAATAAAACCATTTATATGTATGTAGAGGTTAAGAAGATAAAATAAAACCTTCAGACCCCCTTTAATTGAATGAAGGATAACAGACAGCAGTGCAGTTAAGAGTTTATTATCCAATTAAATAAGAATTGAATTCAGACAATCCTTTTTTACTAGCTAACAAAGGTGTATTTATGCTCATCAAATGTTGCCGAGAACATGAACTGTAGCTCTATTAGACTCCCTCTGACCACACACCGATCAGGTGAACTTCAAAACAAAGAAAATAAAATTCACACACACACACAAAGTGAACGTGTAATGTAAAACTAAGCATAGTCTTGATGGACTTGAAATATACTGCATTTTAAGGTTCATTAACCTGACAGTTATTTTTCCATTTCAGTGAGGTTTTCAATTCTTGGAAGTGTAAGCTTGGGGCTAATCTTTGTCTTTCTGCGCTATAGTATTGGGTAGACCTGTTAAATTCCAATAGTCTTGGTAACCTTGTTTTATTAGACCCCATATGTGTTGGAGTTACTTGAAGATGTAAACGCTTGCTTTTGTTCTCAAGGATTCAATGCTGGAGTATGAGAGTCAGGCCATGGACCCAGCAATTGTTTCTGCACAGCCCATGAAGACCGCACAGAACATGGATATGCCACAAATGGTCTGCCCTCCAGGTAAGTGCTTTTAGCAGTATTCAAGTATTTGCGGCTTTCATTATGCACTACAGTGCAAGACGAATTGTTTTGGTTCGGTGCACCAAGATGATTATTGTCTATTATAACTTGTGTTGAATAAATCTGTTAATGTTTGAACCGTCACGTTGTTCTTAAACAAAACTGACCTTGCCTAAATGATATATTTAATACATAAGGACAGCAGATTTTTATACTTTTAAAAATACAAAGAGTAAATTCACTTTACCAAGTTTTAAAAACAGAAGTGTAATCTTGCAGTGAAATCAGGGACTGAAGTAAATACACAGATTGTTGTAGGTGTTAGCAATTTTATTTTGCTGCTGTAGCACATGCTTTGTTAAATTTGTATATAAATTGTTCTGCAGTTCATGCTGAATCCAGACTGGCACAACCTAACACAGTACCTGTACAGCCAGAAGTCACACAGGTAAGTGTTTCCTTAATGGCTTACTGTACCTAACCAACTTCTGTAAGTCTTTGTTCTTATGCGTATAGTACTCCATGTCAAAGCCATACTAAATTTTACAATATGCTATCTGACAGGAACTGGCATATGTCTTGAATATCATAAGTGTCTTGTTATATGTCCACAGCAGTGAGGTTTGAAATTGCTGCAGGTATGGGTCTCAATATGAACGTTGGCCCTTTCCTTCACTGCTCCCTTAGGTCCCTATGGTCTCCCCAGTGCCTGAAGCTTTCGCTACATCTCAACCCTTGTACCAGACTTCCCACACGACAGACCCCCACCCACAGACAGAAGCCATGGACCCCATTCAGGTAATGATTTTAAATTGGCTTTACAGTACTGGTGAAATGAATATTTTTATATAATGTGTTAAAATTAGGGCTGTCCAATTAATCGCAGTTAACTTCTGCAATTTAAAGCATTAATTAACGCATTTCAATCTTACTCCTCTGTCTTGACCTCATACATTAATTGCCTGTGTCACCTGGAGTGCATGCCAGGATTGAATGTGTGTCGTCATTGTTTAAATACAAAATTAGGCATGGAACCGCATTATGTAGCAAAGCATTCAAACTGAAGGACTTGTGAATGGGAAGTTATTTTTTTTTTTTACAACTGACAGTTCATTGGATAGAAACAGGGTTACTTGTCAAAAGTGAGTTCCAGTATCACAGAAGTGCATCTAGTCTGCTGTACCGCCTGCATGCTAAACATGCTGTCTCTTCTCAAAATACACTTTTTAGTAGTAGTTCTGCTACAGACAAAAACAAATGAAACGTGTCTTTCGACCAAATACTCTTTTAGAAAGTCAGGATCGCTGCAAACCCATGAATCAAGCTAAGTACGATACTATAACCAGTGCTGTTGCAAAGTGGATAGCTACTGACTGCACCACTGTTAACAGAATTGTAGCTTTTTTTTTATTTCAATAACCAAATGTATTTTAAACAATGTGATTTACAGTTATGGAGCATATAACCATTTCTCAGTGACTTTTTTGTTTTTATTTATGCAATTTTAAAGTTAAGTAGAGTATTTTAAACAGCCATGAAAAACCGTAAACTGCATTTTAAATGCAGCAAGGTCAGTAATAAACTGACTCCATTGTGATTTTTAGCAGTTGGTTCAAACAATTTAAAAATGCTTTAGTGTAAATATAAAACTGATGAGGGACCAACAAATATGATCTAGAAATAGGAAAACAGGGATTTTTATGCTGGTTTTTTTGGATGATAATAGTAATATCGGTAATAAAACAAACTTAAATGCGTTGTAATTTGTATCAATTAAATGTGGTTAAAACCAATAACAGATTAAAATGATTGACTGCAATTAATTGCTTGACAGCCCAGCTATTGCATAGATCTATATATCTTTCGAGTTATTTATTTTATGTATGCATGTATATATCATCTGTCCTGAAACTGGTATGGTCTGTAGCCTTTGTGATCTACCCGAGTGGAACTGTAGGAAGAGCTTTGTTATAAAGGAGCTCCTAACCTTTGGTGTATTAAAAGGAAAGTGATTACTGTACCAGAGCTGTGTGATTGTTGGTCTCCAGGCTTCAATGTCCTTGGCCTCTGAGCAACCCCCAACTTCTTCAGCACTTCCTGCTGTGTCCCAGCCCCAGGTGTTCCAGGCTGTGTCCAGCAAACCCCTCCACAGCAGCGGGATAAACGTCAACGCTGCTCCATTCCAGTCCATGCAGACGGTAAGCAGCTTGTGCCAATTACATTACATTTTTACTTGTAACCAATTGTGAATTACTGGTATACAAATAACCTAATTTGTTTTTAATTAAATGGTCACTGCCCCCCCCAGCAATCTGCCAACTGGTATGTCTATTGTACCTACATTTCACATATGAACTCCCTGATATCCATTCCATACCCAACAAGACTAGCAGTTGCTAAGAAACTGCTAACTGAAAACCAATCTATTTAGTAGTAGAGGTTTTGTTTCTTGTTTCTATAGATTTTGAAATTGGAAAGGTTTATGGGTGTGAAGATATTTTAGTCTTTAGTAGGGGTGCACCGATAATCGTTTGCCTATCGACATGGCACCGATTTTATAAAGACGGGGGGGAAAAAAAACACAATCGGCGATCGGCAGTTCATTTTAGGGTTGTGTGGGTTTTTTTTTAATAATATCCTGAACACAATAGGATAGCTGAGACTTGATGCTACATTAAATCCCTATGATGAACTGTGAGTAATATTGTTCTGATGCTTTTTTCTTTGTTTTTTCTATTTAAGACTGGAGTGTTCGCCTGCCCATGCTGCTCAACACTCTGTCAAAACAAGTCCTCTTGGTTAGCATAGACTGCTGTAGTATTACACAATGTGTTTCGGATTGGCCTTTTGTACTTGTCTTCATCAGCATTGGTTGTGGGTGTATTCGGTGGCATTTTGAAGCAGAAATTGATTACTGCTGTCAAGTAAAAAAAAAAAAAAAAAAAAAAAAACGTTTGACTGGATTTTGTAACTTTTAAATTAATATTTATGATTAAGTGAACTATTTTAAGCTGTTCTGCATTAAGTAGTGTATGCTTAAAGAACTTAATAAAAGTTGTAGTTGACATTGTGTAGGCTACATTTCTCCTGTACAGTATAGATAGAAATCATAATACACAATGTTTGACAGCAAGTCTAGCTGTCATCTACCGATCGACTATCTTCTACACAAGTGTTTACTAGTACAAATGCAAAATGTTAGTTGTGTGACTGATGTAAAGGAAATGTGTAAATTGCTGTCAAGCACACAATATACTACGTTATTTGTATTTATTTTCTGAAATGCAACAAGTAAACGATATCTGTTCATTTAACGTTTTATAATTATGAAACTGTTTAAATATAGACCCTATGCCTTGTTCTAGTAGTTTACAATAGCTTACCTGCACTATCTATTATCGGTATCCTATCTGTATCGGACGATATGGGTAGATAACCATCAGCTTCGGTATCGGCCAAGAAAATCTTTATTGGTGCACACCTAGTGTTTAGCACCTGCGTGATTTTTATTTCTGCATGTAGGACTCAATTATGCTGATCACGTCCTGAGGTAACTTCAGCATTAGGAGATGTTTTAATATTAGAGTACCTAGTGGGTGTAACAGTTGCTTTGTAGTTCTTTTGTCTTGGTCCAAGCTTTGGAGTAAATGGTATTAGAAGTTACTCTAGTTAAATTCCCTGTATTTCTGAATTAACTTCTCCATGGAACACAGTTCCCATCTTCATTTCATCAAGGTGTCTAAATGGTGCTTTCTTCCAATTTTAGTTGATGAATCCTGGATTGGTTATCCAATGCCAGTAGCTTAAACCAAATAATACATGTCTATAAATGCTGTATACTTTTTTCCCTTTTTGAAACTGAAGGGAGGGCAAAAGCTATTGAACACCCTCGATTTTGCATATTGTGATTTGTGTGAGACAGAAATCTGCAGACTTCAAAAGAGCTTGATGCTGTAGCACTTACCTACAGTGCCTGGGTTTAATGACAGAGCCTCATGTTCAATCTTTCAACAAGTTTTAATGGCTGCATTTTTTTTTCTTTTCTCCTTGTTGTCCCAGGTGTTTAATATGAATGCCCCTGTTCCTCCTGCCATTGAGGCAGAAGCACTGAAACAGCCAAGCCAATACCCAAGCAGTTACAGCCAGGGCTTCAACAGCCAGGCTCCGCACCAAGTGGAGCAGCCAGAGGTACAGCAGGAGCAGCTGCAATCAGGTATGGACTCCTCTACCCAACCCCCCCACCCCTTTTTTTTTTTTTTTTTTAATTTAATGTTTATATGTAAATAGTAACAATGCTACTAAAGTCTTGCACAAGTTTGCTGTTTTTGTAAATGCTAAATATCCAAAGCAGTTATGACAAGGAGTATTTACTTTTATTTGTAAAAAGATTAAACTTTACATTTCAGTTTATGGATGTTAATATGCTAATTAACTGCCTTTCCTATAGTGGTCGGCAGCTTCCATACACAAGACCAAACCATCCCAGCCACTGGTGGCCATCAGCAGCTATCCCAACAGCCTCAGCAGGGTAGCGGCTTCACGCGTCCCGGCCAGTCCTTCTACAACAGCCGGGCCATGTCCCGGGGGGGCCCCCGCAACTCTCGTGGCATGCTCAACGGCTACCGGGGACCTTCAAATGGCTTCAGAGGTATGTCTTCTCACGCACTGTCAAACCTTGAGTTGTACTCTGCTTACACTTTGGTGCCCCTAACTGAAATCTTATTCAAGCCTTCATAACACCAATGGGATAGGTGGAATTCTGGTTAATCCAGTCAAGTCAACTTGGGACTTTCTGCACAGAATTAAAGCTTTTGTGTCTTTGTTCAGGGAATATTTTTGCATGTGTAGAAATGGCCCTTTTTTTTTTTTTTTTTTTTTTTTTTAAAACATTAACCTGACCACCTTAAATTTGTGTTAGGTGGATATGACAACTACCGCCCTCCTTTCTCCAACACTCCGAACAGTGGCTATGGACAATCCCAGTTTAACGCACCTCGTGACTACTCCAACAGCAGCTACCAACGGGTAAGGATGTTATGTCCTCTGTTATGTGTTCAGTCCTTCGTCCCCAGCCTCCTTGTGTCCTGTTTAAAGGATTCTGCAGTATCTGAACTTGCATTTCTTTTTTTTTTTTTTTTTTTTTTGCTAGTCTTCACCATCAGTTTTGGTTCTAAGGCATAGGATCATGCTATTGGAAGCAAGCTGTTCTGCAAAGAAGCCACTTATTCAACCAGTTATCTGTAGGTATAGGCCAATATGTGAACAATTGGTGATAGAGCATTTTATTTTTTCTCTTCCCAGGACGGATACCAACAGAACTACAAGCGGGGAGCTGGCCAGGGTCCTCGAGGTTGCTCTCGAGGTAATGCTCAAGTGATGCGTTCCTAAAGGCTTTCGGACTGGAAATGGGTCACTCGGCCCTAGTGGAAAAGGCGTTGAGAATACTAAAACCTTGCTGTATATTGATAGGCCACACCTAAACAAGTTTTAAAAATATGAATGCATTTGCCCCTGCCGACACACTATTTTTGTTGAAGTCTCTCATCAGTGGTTTAAAAAAAATTGCTATTTTAATCAGAGTAAGTCTGCTTTGATTAAAAGACCAATCTTAACTACGTTTTTAATGAATAAATGCGCCAAGCTGAAATCGCCATCTTGCATCAGGATTTTAAGCAAGCCTGTATTTTGAAACGGATATTCCTGTAAACTTGAAAGATTTCATTAATTTTATTTTTTTGTAAAAAAATAAAACACAAACTTCTGCCACTGCTGGTCCAAAATCCTGGGATTTATTTTGATATATTGTTTTGCCAATGTTAAATTCATTCAGGATTTTGCAAGCTTTTTTCTTTTTTTTTCTTTGCGTTTTTAGAAGAAAAGCTCCCGCAAGTTTCTCAGTTTGTGAATTGATATTGCTTCTGGAGAGAAAGTTTCAATAAAGATGTGTTGCATTACCTGCTGTCTGCTACTCTTTTTTTTCTTTTCATTGTGTCCCTGTTTTTCTGCTTTGGGGCTTTGCACACTTAATTTGCAGATAAATCTTACAGTAGTGTTGTGCATGTGTTCATAGGGCAACTGGGGGTCTGCACAGCATCATATAGGAGTAAGATTTCTCTGGAAGCGAGTGACTGCTTTCTGGCTTTTTGGTCAGTTGCTCTGGCCTGCATTTGAAGCAAGCAACATTTGCAGAAAGGTGTTGGTTGGGCCTGTCTAAACGACACTTGGAAGAGTAAGCTTCTCATGCATGAAATATTTTTAAATAAGTAGTTTTGAACAGCAGGAGATAGTGCTCCCTCACTAACGCCGGTCTCGGGGGTGGGGTGGGGTGGGGGGGCGCCGCGGAACACAACACACATCTTACTAAAATATAAAATAACTCCCTCTCTATAATGCACATATTGTGAATCAAAACTGTAACTTTACGTGAATTAACCGTGCATAAAGCACCATGTAATCAACGCTATGTTTTTTTACAAAAAAAAAAAAAAGTAACATTCCCACTCGTGGATAATTAATTGGCAGTTTTCAAACTATAAATAGCCTGGCTAAAAAGTGGTCGGGAGTTCAGTACGAAGCAACAGACAAGCAAACCCTCTGCAAGGAGGAGAGCGGATCAGAAGAGGGAATGGGCTTGCTCCAGGTTCGGCTGGCGGAGCAGGGCTGAAGCGAAGCTGAAGTGTCGTCTCCCAGAGAACTGCTGCTCCTCTCGCAGCAAAAATGTAAATACATTAGGAAAGAACCATGTAATAGGCCTAATATTTATTTAGTTGTAAAATGAATGCTGAATAAGATGTCTGAAAGTGCCAGCACATATTTTCTTCAGTTCAGATAGGGAACTGGGGGGCATGCTGTCCTGCTGTAGGAGCATTATATCCGAGGCGTGTTACAACCGAGAGCCTTACAGCGAGGGAGAACTGTATTTGTTTATTTTTATTTCATTGCTTTTATATGGGGAGAAAAATAGCATCCTCATATGAAGCTGTCCTGCATTTGTGTTTTCTGTATCTCGTATAAAGTAGTAGTGGTGTGGGTATTTATTTTTAATTACATTTATTTATTTATTTATATATATATATATATATATATATATATATATATATATATATATATATATATATACACACACAGTGCCTTGCAAAGGTATTCAGACCCCTGACCAATTCTCTCATATTACTGAATTACAAATGGTACATTGAAATTTCGTTCTGTTTGATATTTTATTTTAAAACATTGAAACTCAAAATCAATTATTGTAAGGTGACATTGGTTTTATGTTGGGAAATATTTTTAAGAAAAATAAAAAACTGAAATATCTTGCTTGCATAAGTATTCAATCCCCACACATTAATATTTGGTAGAGCCATTCGCTGCAATAACAGCTTTAAGTCTTTTGGGGTAAGTATGTACCAGCTTTGCATACAGTGTCGGAGTGATTTTGGCCCATTCTTCTTGGCAGATTTGCTCCAGGTTGTTGGTTGGACGACGCTTTTGGACCGCAATTTTCAAATAGTGCCACAGATTCTCAATGGGATTGAGATCAGGACTTTGGCAGGGCCACTGTAGGACAGTCACCTTTTTGTTCTTGAGGCACTCCAATGTTGCATTGGCCTTGTGCTTGGGATCATTGTCCTGCTGAAAGGTGAATTTCCTCCCAAGCTTCAGTTTTTTAGCAGACTGAAGCAGGTTCTCTTGCAGTATTTCCCTGTATTTTGCTCCATCCATTCTTCCTTCAATTTTAACAAGATGCCCAGTCCCTGCTGATGAGAAGCATCCCCACAGCATGATGCTGCCACCACCATACTTAGGTTTGCGCCACACATAGCGCTTTGAGTTTTGGCCAAAAAGCTCTATCTTGGTCTCATCTGACCACAAAACCTTTTCCCACATCGCAGCTGGGTCACTCTCATGCTTTCTGGCAAACTCCAGACGTGCTTTCAGATGGTACTTTTTGAGTAACAGCTTCTTTCTTGCCACCCTCCCATACAGGCCAGTGTTATGCAGAGCTCTTGATATGGTTGACTGGTACATCATTACTCCACTCCCAGCCACTGTAGCTCCTTTAAAGTGATTGTTGGCCTCTTTGTGGCTTCTCTCACAAGTATCCTTCTTATTTGAGCGCTGAGTTTGGAGGGATAGCATTTTCTTGGCAGTGCCTGGGTGGTGTGATGCAGCTTCAACTTCCTGATTATTGATCAAACTGTGCTCACTGGGATATCCAAACACTTGGATATTATTTTGTACCCTTTCCCTAATCTATGCATTTGTATTACTTTATCTCTAACTTCTGTAGAATGCTCTTTGGTCTTCATTTTCCTTCAGATTCACAGCCTGACCAATGATCCTTCAACAGTGGGGTTTTTATCCAGAAAATGTGACAGCAACTTTAATGGTTCACAGGTGGAGGCCAATGGTAAGGTAATTGTGTCCTCGTTAGGGCAATTTCTTTCATCGGTGTAAACTGGGAGCTTCCACAGCACAGGGGTTGAATACTTATGCAAGCAAGATATTTCAGTTTATTTTTCTTAAAAATATTTCCCAACATAAAACCAATGTCACCTTACAATAATTGATTTTGAGTTTCAGTGTTTTAAAATAAAATATCAAACAGAACAAAATTTCAATGTACCATTTGTAATTCAGTAATATGAGAGAATTGGTCAGGGGTCTGAATACTTTTGCAAGGCACTGTGTGTGTGTGTGTGTGTATATGTATATATATATATATATATATATATATATATATATATATATATATATATACTGTATATACTAAACTGTCCCCAGATGAGGTTGCCATGCATGAAAGGGTTAAGACCTGTTCAAGTTTAACTAGAGTCCAGTAAACCTGGACATACATTGTTAAACTTTACTCTCGTTAATGGTGACCATCTGCAGACATGATGATATATATATATATATATATATATATATATATATATATATATATATATATATATATATATATATATATTCTCTCTCTCTGTGTCTCGCCTCCACCCAAAAGAAGGTTAACTGTGTCACTACACTTGGCTAGAGTAAATTGATGTAAATGGGCTTTTGTATAGGGAGTCACTCTCTTAAACTAGTTGTTGCCTTAATATGCTTTACCTGGTTATAAATTGTTTTTTGGTTTGAGCACACTAAAAGACTGGTGTCTTTGTTAGACCCTCTACTCATAACGTTTAGATTGACTGCTTTTATGTACAACGGTGTTTGACCTTGCACCATATATTGTAACCAATTTTGGTTACATTATTCAGGACAGGCTGTTACAAATTTCTGTGTTTCTCAACTGCAGTCCAGACTTATATCTGAAGATGCAAAAAAAAGTTTAAGTTGCCAAAAATGTTTTCTTTTCTGTTCAGGTTGTTTGGTTTGTATTCATGCCCCAAACCCCTCTAATCATTCATTTTGGATGCACAGTTATCATGAGTACTGGGTAAAAATAAGAAATCTGTAGAAGTAAACTATATAGCTGATCACATTTTCTCACAACTAGCCAGTACTTAACAGTCTTAAGTAACTTAAAACTACAATGTGAGACATAGAAATTGTAAATTGTATTTGAGGAAAATGATATATTTTTAGTTTTTGGTGGCTGCTACTACCAGTTGATGTAATGACTTGTTATATAAAAGCTCATTCTTGGGTGAAAATAGCCGTGCTGTTTTGCTGGGTGGATATTTTGATTGTCAATATAATAGAGTGTTTGTTTATTTTGGAGGAAATGCTTTTACTTCTTGTCACACCCAGTGCAGGTTACTATGGATTTGCAAGCCATTGAAGTTGCTGGTCATCATGCTTTGCTACTGGTCCAGTGGGAGTATTTAAATAAAGGTGCTGTTAACCAGTTTAAAAAATGTCTTTTTTCCCCCCATGGTAACATGTCTTTGTTTGATTTGCAGGTCGTGGAGGTTCATTCAGACCCAGCCGAGGAATTCCACACATGACAGCTCAGCAGGCAAATTAACCCTCCGCTGTCAATACCTGAAATATCCACCCTACTTCACTCTACCCGTATTTGACAGCCAATGTCATGAAAAACAAACCTCAGCAGTCATTTACATACTGTATCTGAGATCCACCAAAGCTTTCTCTGTGGCTGTCTTCAAATCTAAACTCCCCCCTTTGCTGTCGTACCAGAATGTTTACGTCCACTTAAATTGGCCAGCGCCTGCGTATCAGAAGCTTTAATCTCAACCAGGAATATTGGTGCCTTTTGGGTTTAAAGGAATTGGAAGGAGGACATAAGAGGTGGCTGCATATTAATTATATGGGAGATCATCAAAATTGGCTCCCCCCCATCATCAAGGACATTGGAAATGCATGATTTAGATTAACCAGGAACGCACAAACAAGCTCTTTGTCATACTAACACCTTCTGTATGTGAAGGCCCTCAATACACAAAGCACCTTCATTTTCCCAAATGCTCTGTGTTTGATGCAAAGATGTCAGATGCATGTGGTCTACAATCTTTTTCAGGCAACCAGGTGCTGTGATGTTGCCTAGTGAAGATGTCCAGTGAAAACCACACAAACCAACGTATTCACAAACGGTTTTTGAGCCTGAAAGCCAATCATTTAAAATAATAAAAACACTGTTCAACTATACTGTCAAAAAATTAAAAAAAAAAGAAAGTACAGAGGTATATGAACTATAGTTTCAAGTCAAGAAAATAATCTTTTTCATATATGTGCAGGGAGATATTGGGAACATGGGTGCCCTGAAATCTCATTCCTTACACACTTACCTGGTACTGAAAAAAGTTCTACTCCATGCTGTTATACAAGTCAAATATAATGTAAAACTATAAGAAACTAAGTCAAGTAGACCCATGCTTCGGCTGGTGCCTTCTTCAGTATACACATTGAGAAATGGTATCTAGACACTGAGGAAGGCACTAGCCAAAACTTTGGTATACTTTACAGTTTTACCTTAGATTTCTGATTGAGCATTTTAAAGTTGTGGATAAAGATAAAACATACCAACGCTTGTGTAGGAAATAAAAAAAATTCTCTCCTTTGAGGAGGAACACTGACTAAATAATTAATGCTTGAACCCCCACTCCTTATCAACCGGTGATCTTGCCCACACGCACATGCCCTGTTAGCCTCCATGTTGAACCTCACTCCTGGCTTGTCCAGAAAGAGCCTCCCCCTCACTCCATCCTAACTGGCTTCTCTGGTGCTGCTTATGCCCCCCTGCTCCCAGAGAAAAGCAGCAACGGTCTAAACCACCCACAACTTCCATCATAGCCTTTACAGAATGTAGTACTGTATATGAAGTGTATAATATAAATATACTGCTTGTATATTTATAGTATACACTACCATTTTGGACTAACTATAGTTGTAGGCTTGTGATGTTGATCAAGAAATAAAAATGTTTTTGTAGAAAATGAAACGTATTGTGTTTATTTGAAATCCACATGCAATATTTTGCCCTTTTTTTTTAACCGTTTTACCAGAAACACCATGTTGAGATCAAACTACAATAATTCTTTGCAAATGTAAATAGATAAAATATAGGACCTTTACTCTTTAGAGACTGTACAGAGGCAGCAATGTTGCAAAATCAATATTGTATTGTTGTAGCCTCATGGAAACCTTCAGTTTGGGTTCATCTACAATTGATTGTCAAATATATCGAAAAAGCAATTTATACCTTAACTACAAAATACTCAATGGTGTTTGTAACAGGGTGACCTGTCACAGTGTGGGTACGTGCTGAGAGAGTAGAGAGAGACAGACAGAAGGTTTGCAGTTCAAAACGCCACTCAGGCGTCCAGGTTTTATTTACAAACACAGGGGTTGCAGTGCAGGTCGCCACTAGGGTACCTGCAGGTATCCTGCACATTCCTTTTCAATTAGGCAGGGAGGGAAGTTTAATCTCCCTGCCCTGCCATATCTAGCACACACTATTTCACAAAAAAAAAAAAAAAAAATTTATTTTTAAACCACCAAAACATATTTATAATATAAACCTCCGCCAAACATATTATTTACAGCGCAGGCCTCAGCCTTGCGACACTGTTAAAGACATTGAGAAAGTTTGGTTCTCAAATGTTATTAGATTTGCTGAAACAATTTCATAAATCAGAGCAGGTATTTATTAACCTACAGTATTTCCGATACAGAAACTGGCAGTAGCACAGTACTGTAAAATAACCCCTCACCTGCATCACATTCCATATTGAATTAATACACTTCATGCATTAACTACATCCTGTATTTACATACGCTAACCCATTATCTAACATTTTACTGTTTAGTGCCTTTAGCAAAATACGGATCACGTAATTTATATATGCATTACAAAAAATGTTCCAAAAGCAAGGTTTTGTCTTGAAGAATTTAATGTACAGCCTTGTCTATATACACGACTACTGTATGCAAATAGTGACAGGATATGTATTACTACTGCTGTGTAAATAACAAGACAATGGAAGCCAAACCATAACCTTTCATTATTAGCAAATACTACCAGAAAATCTAAATATTTTCGGATGGTTAATGGTGGTGTAATAAGGGACGAATTTATTTAATTTTCAGCGTAGCGATAGCTTTTTCGCCAATGAAGTAATGTACGACACATTCGACCAGCAAAGTCCTAGATTTTTTGTGAACTATCAAAGCAATTCAACAATATTTTGTTTTATTTATTAAATAGAATCATAAAATACGTCGTAATGTAATTATGTTCCCAAATATCTGTGAACCGTTTAAAAAGAATGCAGGCAGTTAGAGAGGCATCTCTATTTCTGGGTCCTTCCTTATGCATGGACCCTTCGTGTGACTGAAGACTAGGGAGCCATGTGAGTTTAGTTTGGAAACAGCGGTGAGTACAGCCAGGGCAAGTGGCATCAATCAATTCATTTTTACTTTATTGATGCTAGTTAAAAAAAAAAATAAGGTGGGTGACACTACTAATGTGCAGTAATTATCCGGAATTGCTTTTCTTAATCCGCGTGCAAATCATCGTATTTTTTAATTATTATTTCAGTTGTTTTTGGATTATGTGTTAATTGAAGGGTTTGCATATACGTTTTCATTATATCTCCATCTCCTTATTCAGGGGTGAAAATAAGAGTCCTATTGTATAGCTAGCAGTTACACCCATTCCAGGTTTTGTGTTTGCCACAGTGCATAAGTAACAAGCTCATGTGTGTCTTATTAAACTCATCATAGTAAAATCAGGAGTGGATCAAAGTGCTATGTAATGGGAGTCTTACCAGTATTTCAATCTCTGTTATTGGTCATTTTTAACATATGCAGAATTAGACACGTTATGCAGTCATACATTCATGTGAAATATGTACAGTGTATATAGACCATACTCTTTTATATGTGGTTTACATTTTATATTTTATATTTTAGTTTTATTACAGTGAACTGTTTCTTATGGGAAAATACATGTTTCAAATCATAACAAATTATTGTCTTAGTTGGTATTGTGAGTACTGGCTGTTTAGTGCTGTACAATACTATTTTGTTATTTATTTTTATAAATATTACACAGCTGTGGAGTTATTTTTTTTTTTACTGCCTATTAAAACTCGCTCTACTCTTGTGAATAGTACAAGAAAAATCCCTGTGCCCAATTCGGTACTGAAAATAGATGTACCCAAATAATGATATAATCTTAAAGCCTTTTCATCAGCAAAGTGTTGTGGACGTTGGGTTGTGTACCCTGGTTGTTCCCTTAGAATGGCTTGAGATGTTTACCAGCATTGTCTTTTCCCTGTCCTTTTCCCACAGAACTCCCCTGGCCATTGCAATGTTTAGGAAGAAGGTGGACAATCGGATCCGAGTGCAGATTGAGAATGGAGTGGCGGAGCAGCATCGCACACTGTTTGTGGTGGTGGGAAATCATGGGAGGGACCAGGTGCGCATTTCATCTAAAAAGTCATTTGAATCTGATGCACTTCAGTGTTCACATTCTTAACTCAGTTTCCCTCAGTCCAGAATCCAGAATTGAAACGATAAAAGTTCTTGACAAATCCTGCTTCTTTGAATTCCAGAAAAATACATTATTGATGTTATTGATGGGCTATTTTAATAAGTTTCAACAGTTCTATGATGAGATTGCATTTACTGGCAAATAAATTGTATACATAAACTTAATTAAAAAGTTTTTATTTTTTTTTTATTTTTTTTCCTTTTATTTTAAATTTAGTAGTCGCCAATTGTTTGTTTATCATTTTCTCCCCAATTTGGAATAGGCAATTATTTTTAGGTTCAGCTCACCCATACCACCCGCCGCGCGATGAGCGGCGAAGACGAACACACGCTGTCCTCCAAAGTGTGTGCCGTCAGCTGACTGCTTCTTTTACACAGGTGTCACAAATATGAGAAGACAGGCACATTACAGCAGTTATGCAACCAGCAATGCGTCTCACCATAGAGATCCAGGCAAGGCAACCATGGAGGGAAAAAATGTTTATCTGAACTAGTCCAGAGCAGATTCAGCATGGCCATGATTGCTTAGATGGCTGTTGACTATTTAATGATTTGTCGGCTCTAGTTTATCAGTGATCAATACAAATGCAGTGTTCCCTGCTTGTGTCTCCAGGTGGTGATTCTGCACCACATGCTCTCCAAGGCGACTGTGAAAGCCAGACCCTCTGTCCTGTGGTGCTATAAGAAGGAGCTGGGATTCAGCAGGTAGGGCAACTTCAACAGCGTTTAGGTTAATAGATCCTACATCAGGTTTCCCATCAGATCTATATTGGGAAGCATTTTTTAAAGATGGGGTTGGTTAAAATAATGCTGTTATAATTAAATGTTTATCTGTATGTAACCACTGTACAGACATTTACAGGATAATTATCCTAAAATTGTTGCACCAATTACGGCCTTGTTGTGCAGATGAGTGTACTTTATTCCTTATATAATACTTTAATATTATCTATAACCTGGACAGCAGTTGTGTGGGTTTAAAGTGGGGTTGGGGCACTGTGTACCTTAAGAAGAAAATGTACCACACCAATTGACACCTCTGCAGATTTAACACTGCACGTTCAACCAACAGATCAATTAACACTTAACCAAGTAACATAAAAGAGACTTTTCGTGAATAATTTTCAAAGAGACTCATGACGTGAGGGTTGGTTCACTTTGGCACGTTGGAAAGGTGCATGTATGAATAGTGCTCTGTCTTTAATTGTGCTGGTTCCCCCCTCCCCTCCCCAAGTCACCGCAAGAAGAGAATGAGGCAGCTCCAGAAGAAGATCAAGAGCGGGACTCTGAACATCAACGAGGACGACCCCTTCGAGCTGTTTGTCGCTGCCACCAACATCCGCTACTGCTACTACAATGAGACACACAAGATCCTGGGCAACACCTTCGGCATGTGCGTTTTACAGGTCAGTCACTGGCAGCAAGGTACTGTAACAAAGAGACACTGAAGCTTAAAATTGGTATTTATTAAAAGTCATGCACTGATCATTGGTCTTTTTCTCTTTCGCATAACTGTCCTTGGTTTATTTCTAAAGGACTTTGAGGCCTTGACTCCCAATCTCCTGGCCCGGACTATTGAAACAGTTGAAGGGGGTGGCATCGTGGTGATTCTGCTCAGAACTATGAACTCCCTCAAGAAATTGTACACCATGACAATGGTATGATCTAACTTGTTGGATGCACCATTTTGGGGGGATATGAAGGATAAGTTGTAATAGCTTAACATTAGCCATTATAAATTAGCTAGTGCGATTTTTGAAGATGTTAAACAAACCCCCTGCTTATGAATCAATATTATAAAAAATATACTGCCTTTTGATTGGTTGCTGAAATGTGGTGGATAATTAACTAGTCTTTCACTTCTGAAGGCTTGTGTTCAGATCTGCCTAAGGTAACAAGTAGCAGCAGTTAGTGGTCATTACCAAACCTCTACACATTTCAGTGCAGCTGGCAGTCTCTGTGTGACTGTAGTCAGGGACATAGATGCTTGTGTCTTATAACACAATTCAAAAGCACCATGAAATCAAACATTGCTTTTCAAATCAGTGATAAAACAAACCTGAGAAAGACAGCACTTTTTTCTGTTTACTCAAGGGTTCACCCTGCATGCTGGTTGGCCCCTCTCCACATGGCTGTTTGTTACACTCCCTCTCTTTGTGTCTTTCTCTCCTTTAGGATGTTCATTCTCGCTACAGGACAGAGGCTCACCAGGATGTGGTTGGAAGGTTTAATGAAAGGTGTGGTACCGGGACACTGTGTTCCCACATCATGTTCTCTTTGATCCTGGTGCCTGTTAACTATATTATTTCATCGGTTAGCCTCCTGTAATGGCTTTGGAAATAAAGCAGGCGTTGTTGATAACCTAGTTTGTGTACATTTCTCAAAGGTGTTTGTAGTTGTAGGGACATGAGCTTCATCTCCACTGGAAACGTATGTCCTTGTTCCCACCCCCTCAGGATTTGGTTTATATACAGGTCAAACATATATAGGAATCCCAGTGAGGCTCATGCACTTGTCCAGTATATAGTTTGCCAATTTTTGCTTCTGTGGTTTCATTTACATTGATGTACGTTGTCCATTGCCGGTGCTTGTAAAAGGGTTTTTGTTTTTTTTTTGTTTTTTTATATATAAAAATGTAGTGGTCGGCAATTATTTTTATTGTTTTCTCCCCAATTTAGTAATGTCCAATTATTTTTAGGCTCTGCTACCACCCCTGCACTGACTCGGGAGGGGCAAAGATGAACACACGCTGTCCTCCGAAGCGTGTGCCGTCAGCCTTGTGCTTCTTTACACACTGCAGACTCACCATGCAGCCACCCAGAGCTACAGCGTCGGAGGACAACGCAGCCCTGGGCAGCTTACAGGCAAGCCCGCAAGCGCCCGGCCAGACCACAGGGGTCGCTGGTGCGCGGTGAGCCGAGGACACCCTGGCCAACCTAGCCCTCCCTCCCCCCGGACAGCCCTCGGCCAATTGAGCGCCGCACCCTGGGAACTCCCATCCTCGGTTGGCAAAGGAATAGCCTGGACTCGAACCGGCAAAAAAGTTGTTTTTGAAACCTATTTAGTTTGTTTCTTAATTGTAAAGGGTGCCATTTTTCCTGTCCCTTGTAGGTTTATCCTGTCCCTGGCTTCCTGTAAAAACTGCGTTGCCATTGATGATCAGCTCAACATCCTGCCCATTTCAAGCCACATCGCCAACATCAAGCCAGTCCCTCCTAAATCTCAGGTGGGCGGGGCTGGATCTAGGTCTGGGTCTGGGTCTGGGGTGGGGGTGGGGGCAGAGTTTTAGGCCAAGGCAATGATAATCATCATTGTAAAATACTTTTGTCAATCCATTTGTTAAGTTTCTTTTGGTGTTTTTAAATGTAGTACTATTTATTGCCATAAAGTTACTGATGATGAATTATTATCACCTGCGGCCATATGAATATATCTAGACAACCCATTATATAATTGTGAAGAAACTTCGTAAGGATGTTCCTTAGAATAAGTTGTATCAGAATCCGGAACTATATGCAGGCCTATGTCCATACATATGAATGGATCTATGTCACAATTACATTTTCTAACATGACGGTACATTCGGTTGTCATGGTGGTGTAGTTTATTATTTACAGCCATAACGAGGGATATGTGTGTTACATTTTGTTAAATCTATGTTTAACCTTTAAAACTCATTGACACATCGTCTTGTTAATCCCCCGCCTTGCCGTTCTCTCTCTGCCCAGGAGGACAGCCTGACGCCCAGAGAAGTGGAGCTGAAGGAGCTGAAGGAGTCTCTGCAGGACACCCAGCCTGTGGGAGTGCTGGTGGACAGCTGCAAGACCCTCGATCAGGTAGAGACAATTAGCCAGGCCTGTACTAGCTCTACATTTCAACCAGGCGCTGGGCTAAAGGTGTGTAGGAATGCACCTTGGAGACTATAGCCATGCTGGTGTTTGTTGATTTCTGAGACATCAAAGTCACATCATACCCTGCATCACTGCATCTTTAATAGGTATAATTGAAATACTGACCAGGACCAATCCCTTTACTCCAGAACTTGTATGTATAAAGAGCAATTACTGTGGCTACAGAGGCTGCCTGTGCATTGCAAAAGCATGCAACTTCAAAACACATTTTTAGTTGCTGATTGAAACAAAAAGACCACTAGTCCTAGATTCTAGTTTTAAAGCTGTTCCAGAATATTTCAGCCTCCAGACTCTTCTTTCTGTTTGCTGTCAGGCCAAGGCGGTGTTGAAGTTCATTGAAGCGATTTCTGAGAAGACACTGAGAAGCACTGTCGCACTGACCGCAGCGAGAGGGCGGGGCAAGTCTGCAGCGCTCGGATTGGCTGTCGCTGGAGCAGTGGCTTTTGGGTACTATTTGGTTTTTGTTTCTCTTCTGTACCCCATTCACTAAAATGTAACCAGTTTGATACGCTTTTGTTCTTCAATTGTGCTCCTCGGGTCCATGACGCTTTTTTATGTTTCTGTTCTGATTTTAAGTGGTACGCACTAGTATAAAATGTGTTCATGCCAAGGGTTTCTTTTAAGAATGAGAAGCAACCAGATTTAGAGTTGTGGATGTGAAACTGGTGCCCCTTTCACACTGGCATGCTCTACCTGGGTCAGAACCTACCCGTTTGGGACCCGGGTTGGCTACGCGATTTCACAACCTGGGTGATAGCAAGTGCACAATGCGCGTATCAATGCCCCGGAAGCAGCTTGTTACTGACGCTTCCATCCAAGCTTCTCTGGATTGAACCGTCGGCCCAAATGTTGAATGTCTTCATCCCTGCTGCATTCTGGTTCATGGTGTGTCTCAATCAACAAAAATGTGGCTAAACAAAATAAAGATTCAGGCGTGGCTGTTTGTTATTTCGTCGGCTTACGAACGGCTGTTATGTATTTTGTCTCGCTCGACCAGTGTGAAAGGGGCGGTAGTCTGTGTCTTGCAGTGAACTGTACAGAAGGCAGAGCCAACATGGAGAACACAGATGCAGTTTCATACCCCTTACTTTCCTTATCACATTGCAAGTCACTGACGCCATCTAGTGGCTAAATATTTTAATTCTTATTTGTTATCAGGAGTCATTCGGTAAACATGACTCTTTACATTGGTGCATCGCTCCAGATAAGGTTTTGGGTCTGGGAGTAACTTACCCTCTTATTTTAACACTGAGAGAGTAAAGGCTCTAATAGTAATGGGGTAGGTGTTAAAAAAAGAGCCTTCCATTTTAACTGCAGTGTTACTTTGAACTACTGTACAACCACACATGTGTTCTGCAAGGTTCTTATCGACTCAGCACATATCTTGCTTATCTGGACCGCTGGATTGGCGTAAAAAAACAAATGATGAATATTCTACTTTTTAATTTAAGTATTCACATTTTGTATCTGATTCCTCATGCTCTCCATATGAAAACACAATAACACTTAAATTAATTGATCCTAGGTTTTGTGATTTGTTTATTACCTTACATGTATTCATAGTCACATAAGCTCTGCTGTTATCCGTCTCTAAACACCAGATCAGATTTTCTTCTCTACAAGTCAATGTGGGAGGCACCTTGAATAAGCCACTGTCTGTCTTAAGCCTCACAAAGTATCTTTGACTTGTGAATTGAGGTTTCTCTTGTATAATTTGTCCTCTGTCTGTCTTGCATCAGTGCTTACAAGTAAGTTGTATCAGGGTTGGAATAATAATTGATTATTGTTATATAGATCATTTGTTTAGCCTAGATTTATTTCGAACAATCCTCTGAAGCTCCACTGTATCCGCGCCAATGCCACCAAGGTGTTTTTCTCTCGTTAGTGTAGACATCTGATTTGTCCTTTTAAGAGATGCTGGACAAAGTCACAATTAATGGGGGTTGAGTCATGATTTAAGATCATTGGGATTATCATAATCGTTTTAGCTGGTAATCGATCATTGTCGGTGAACTCTGCTGGTAATGAGCCCCTTTTGAGGTGTAAAGCAGGGCCCTGTTCTCTGACCGCTCCCTCCTCTCTCCTCACAGCTACTCCAACATCTTCGTGACGTCCCCCAGCCCTGACAACCTGCACACCCTCTTTGAGTTCATCTTCAAGGGCTTTGACGCTCTCGAGTACCAGGTACACCTCACACTTCAACAGCAATGGGAACAGATTGATTTTTATACCTCTGCAGTAGTATGTTTTTCTCAACAAACAAAAAATGCATTTGTTTTCAGGAGCACTTGGACTATGAAATTATCCAGTCTTTAAATCCTGAGTTTAACAAGGCTGTGGTCCGTGTCAACATCTTTAAGGAGCACAGACAGACCATTCAGGTGAGTCTTTATATTGTATTAGTGTACACTGAGTAAAGGGCATACCACTTGCATCTTCTGATGACAGTGCAGTTATGCTTTACCTTTACAGCAGAGCAGGAAATAAGACTCCTCTTGCATAGCAGTTTCACCCATTCCAGGATTTACTACAAGCTTTTATTAGCCACAGTGTATAGGTAACAAGCTCCAGTGTGTCTTATTAAACTCCTAAAACCAGGTATGGATCAGACTGCTATGCAACGGGAGTCCTATTTCCATCCCTGAAGCAGTTCAATCAATTGAAGCAATCCATGCAAATACATGTCAATATCTTACAAGAAAGTGGTTCACATAGTAGGCACAGAACTGTGTAAAGGTATTAAACCCAGCTGAGCAGTGTTTACGGTACCTAGAGATTGAACCTGTTATCGCAGCCTGTGAAATTGTAAATGTGTTTATAAAACTGTATTTCTGCATCTGTAAAGTTTCTTTATTTGTAATATTTAGATATACTACAGCGTGTACTGATCTGCAGTCATGTCATTAAGCATCCCTGTGAGTGGAGCTTGTATGAACTTGCAGAATCTTTACAGTTTGTACACATCTGTTTTCTATGTGACATTCTATCTAATAAATGTAATTAAAATATCTGAAAAGTGATAAAGGAAATAAAAAAAAAAAAAACGTAGTATGTGGTACCTGTACCGATTGCTTCAGTTCTACCATATAAATACAGGTTAATGCTGAATACTTTACACAGTGATACCAAAGTCTGACCTGTGACCCTGTTCTGCCTCCCCAGTATATCCACCCAGGGGACGCGGTGAAGCTGGGCCAGGCAGAGCTGCTTGTGATAGACGAGGCAGCTGCCATTCCCTTACCACTGGTCAGGAAGCTGCTGGGGCCCTACCTCGTCTTCATGGCTTCCACCATCAATGGGTAGGTATACCATGCTCTGGAGGGAACCCTTGGGGCTAAGACCAGTGAACCCATTAAAGAAGTCCTGTAATGGTAGTGTTTCTGTTTGTTAATTAAAAAATAAACACAATTCAAAAAGTGTATTTTGCGTATCTGTAACAATATATTCAAACAAGGCAGCCAAGTTGTGTACTAGCTCTTCACCTTTTGGAGGCCTTGTTTCAAATCCAACTTCACAAGCAAAAGGAGCTGTCGGTCTTCACTGTCAGGCCCAGGACTGGTGGTAAGCAGTGAAGGTGTGGCTGTAATATTGTTCTAACAGCACCTTTTTAGTGTTATCTCGGATAGTACAAAATTACAGTTTATAAATTGCTGATTTTTCCTATTACAGTCTACTGTTTAACCATCAAAAACTATAGATATTAACTGCCTTAGTGAGGGAAAATAAATATTATTGATCAGTAAATATGTCATAATTCCACTTTTGAAAACGTCAGTGACATTGACCTTTGAGTCAGGTGTATTAATTAAATGATCATATAAAATGTACAGTCAGCACTCAGTTATCCGTTACCCAGATACACGCCCGTCGCGTTTTACCGCCCTTGTATTAAGAATAAAATCAATCCCCACTATATACAGCATATGTAACAAATTAATACACTTGCCGGTCACACGAGATTTCCGACTCGGTCACCAGTTTTCTGATACAAAGCCCATCTCTTCAAGGTTACAATTTGTCTGAATATCCGTCACAGCCCGCTTTTAAAAAAACAAAAACAAAACAAAAATCAAAACCTCTAATGCCAGAGACAAGCTACGATAATGTAACAGTTAATCATTAAACAGTTTTAGATACTGTGATGTACTTTTTTTTTTTTTTTATCTGTGATCTTTAGTTGCTTTTGTGCATTGTCATTTGCAAGTGAACTGACCATTAGGGCCTTATCAAGCACTATATTCTGCAATTTTGAATACTGACGTTGGATACTGTTATAATCTTTTGGTTTTGCTAAATTACATTGCCTTTTATGTTTTACGCAGTTCTGTGCATGGATAACATTTAAATGTTATTTTGCTGTTAGGTCTTTAATGGGAAATTTTACATACCGCTACAATACATACCAGATTTAAAAGTATGTACTGTATTACAGTTAACATGTCGTCTCTTTTGGCAAGTGATATTTTCAGGATCATATCGTTCTGAATTAAAATACTACTTCTGTTAAAAGTATAGTATTGTACCAACAAAACCAACACAGTACATCTAAATGGAAGTCTACTTATTTTAAAATGTTAAACCTATTGCTCTTTTGGTTAATGTCGGTACAGTTTCCATGGTTAATGTGTCTCTCTTTCTCTCTGTAGCTATGAGGGCACCGGACGCTCTCTCTCCCTCAAACTGATTCAGCAGCTGAGACAGCAGAGTGCTGAGAGCCAGCTCAGCCTGACCGCCGAGAACAAAACCACCTCCACAGCCCGCCTCACATCAGGTAGGTAGAGCCACACGCAGCAACCTCACATCGGGTAGGTAGAGCCACACGCAGCAACCTCACATCGGGTAGGTAGAGCCACACACAGCAACCCGACATCGGGTAGGTAGAGCCACACACAGCAACCTCACATTGGGTAGGTAGAGCCACACACAGCAACCTCACATCGGGTAGGTAGAGCCACACACAGCAACCTGACATCGGGTAGGTAGAGCCACACACAGCTCGCCTCACATCGGGTAGGTAGAGCCACACACAGCAACCTCACATCGGGTAGGTAGAGCCACACACAGCAGCCTCACATCGGGTAGGTAGAGCCACACACAATGGCTGTGCACATCTGGAAAGAGTATACTGGAGGTGTGGGTCAGCATGGTTAGCTGGCTCGGGATAACCATGCTGCAGAGTTGGATTGGACTCTGTAGTTTGTTTTAAATACAATATCTACTCTACTTAGTTTTTCTGGTTGCTTTTTAATGAGATGACTTATTTTTTAGACATTTTTAAAGCAGTTTGTAAACTCTATTGTCTACAAGAATTTTCCCTGCCAAGTCTTTTGAAAAAAACATTATAAATCATAGAGTTGATAGAAAACATGATACTATTATACATACATTGATCGAAGGGGGTATTAAAACTAATGACCCCTTTTCAAAGCATTATACAAACAACCAAAAAAAAAAAAAGTTCAAGTTCAAATACAATATTGCCCCTTACACATTTGTTTAATTGCTGCATAGATCACTATCTGACACCTTCATGATCTAGTCTGCTTGGAATCCTATGTGCTGGATTGCATCTCTGCCGTGCTGGCTCTGTATTGATGAGGTGCTCTCTGTCCACAGCGCGCTCTCTTCACGAGGTGACTCTGCACGAATCGATCCGCTACGCCCCCGGTGACGCAGTGGAGAAGTGGCTTAACAACCTGCTCTGCCTGGACTGCCTCAACATCCCCCGCATCATCTCCGGCTGCCCCCTGCCTCAGAGCTGCGAGCTGTATCCTTCACTGCTGCTTTCAGCAATACTGCTTCATTACATAGCAGGGCTGTCAGTTAAGCCTCCAAATAGCAATTGATTAATTGAGCACACAAAATCGAATCGTTCAAATAAATATCAATAATTGTACTGCCCACATAATTTTTCGCTCCATTCTTCTCCCCCCCCCCCAATGTGATTATTTTAATATCGTTGCAGTTCAGTAAAAGCTTGTGCACAACAATTGAATGCGTGGGGTAATTACACCTTGGTAGCGTCAGGAGAAAGAAAAAACACAACATTCGCAACAAGCCTAAAGCAAGTTTAACATACTACAAGGGTGTTACTAAAATATGTATATTATTTGGAATGTAATCTATATAAACTAGACACGAGTTTATGAAAAATGTCTTTTTTTTTTTTTTTTTAATTCAGTGACTGCTGCAGCATCACGCATTGCATCTTGTTAATACTATACCACCTAACCTTCACTATCTGTGAAACACACAATGCGGAAATCCCTGCCAATAATAATAATAATAATAATAATACAAATTAATTGATTTACTTACCAAAACATGTAGGTCAAGCTGATTGTTACTCCAAAATTGCGTTTAACATCACTGATCATTAGTTTTTTTGTAACGTCATTGAATAATGTTAAATATTCATTATATAAGTTCATTTTGAAACTCCAAAGAAGCGCAAACTATATACAGTCAGTTTTCTTCAATGTGCACAATTTATTTACAGTCTGTTTGCCAGGAATACAAGCCTGTCCTCCTGCTCTGGATTTGAGGCGGTGGGCTTTTTTATTTGTTTACATCGAATACACAGAGGGGCGTACTTACAAAGCATTTTCAAAACTGATTCGCTGGTAGGATGGAACCAGCAAATTAGATGCTGGTTAACAGCAGAAATACTGTAAATAGCAAGGCAGGGCGTTCGGTGCATTTTCGTTGATAAACTTAAATAATGTTATTAACTATGCATGTTACAAAAATGTAATTATTGAATCTATTATCCAGTATTTATATCGATTTATATAATGAGGAATGGAATTGATCGAAAAATCGATTTTAATCGTAACTGTATCCAGCTGTATCCTTCACACGCACTGCTGCTTTCAACAGTACTGTCTGCATCGTTACATAGGCCTCCTTAAAGATTAGCCCAGTGTTCAATGTTTTGACTAAGCATTTAACTATTGTCAAATGTACAGGTAAAATGTAGGTTTTGGCCTTAGTGTTTTACATAGTAGTAAGTATACAGTGTAAGCCAATTTATTTCATATCCATTATTTCTTCACTGTCTTTTTCCATATGCAATTAAATGCTTTGCACATAGTGTTATACACAAATACATATGGCAGTCGTTAATAAAAAGTGATGGAGTGCCTTTTCTGATTTGGTTACAAACACTCTCAGTATAACCTTAAAAGTTTTTAAACATTAAGGAAATTAAATGGAAACTAACAACCCTATAATAAAACTTGTCTTCCAATGGTCATCAAATCGAGCCATAATAATACATCGTACATCGTACTGTTTTTCTGGTGTACATCCTACTGTTGCTTCCTTAGCGCCCTCTTGTGTAGATACTATGTAAACAGGGACACACTGTTCTGTTACCACAGAGCCTCGGAGGCCTTCCTGCAGAAGCTGATGGCTCTCTATGTGGCTTCTCATTACAAGGTAAGAGCTGGGATTTCTTATCCACTGCAATTTTTCAGGACAACTGGAGGGGTTGGCAGATTTTCCATTAGGGATGTATGGTAGTGGATAGTATATCTAAAGTTTTACACTTGTGGACTCTGAAGAAACTGGTCAGATACTGGGTTGCCATTCAAGAAGTATACGTGACATTCACTGCACTGAACTCACCTTGGTTTTTCTTCCTCCAGAACTCTCCCAACGACCTCCAGATGCTGTCCGATGCCCCCGCCCACCACCTCTTCTGTCTGCTCCCTCCCGTCCCCACGACCCAAAACTCCCTGCCCGAGGTGCTGGCTGTAATACAGGTAGGACACTTTTTTCTACCTTGACAGTTTTTGTTGTAACCCACAAGAACGAAGGTTACCAAAGAGTATCAGAATGTTTTCCAATAATCACCCAAAGCAAAGTGGGCATCTTGTCCTCCATATATTGGGTATTATAACCCCCTCTTTTATTCACCTGTCATTAATTTAAGGTCATTTTTGTGAAGTCCAGGTAACTTAAATAGCTGCTACAGTAGTTGTACAGTTTGTCCTTGATTGCAGAATGGTATGTTGTGTAATTATGAGTTCCTCTGTGTATTGGCCCTCTAGGTGTGTTTGGAGGGAGAGATTTCTCGGCAGTCCATCCTTAACAGCCTATCGCGAGGGAAGAAAGCTTCTGGGGACCTCATCCCCTGGACTGTCTCTGAACAGGTAAGTGTGGCTCAACACTGCACTGCTCTACCACACATCCAAGACAGCTCTGCAGTCTGCTGTTAAACTAACAATTAATCGTGATTGCCCAGAACTTAAGATTCAGACTTAAGATTCAGGCATTCATATGTATGCCTTTTGATGTCTTAATTCAATACAAAAAAAATGCCACTGCCTTTCGGTTCTGATTTGTAAGTTTATTTTTCCAACAATGCTCTTTCCCAGCTAAATTGGGTGCGAAGTAAAGTAGATACATTCAGTTAATACCTTCGTGCCTTGGTGTAATTTTCTGCAAGGCGTCTGCCAAAACACTTGTGTTCAAGTTTAAGGTGATGAAGTTCAAGATGATGTATTGAAAATTGTACAAGGGGTACCTGACAATTACGACTTTGAACAATTATATATAACTTTCTATCTGTAGAAAACATGTACAGAAGTTAAATGTATAAATGCTTGACGTTCAAGCATTATTCCCAAATGACTTGTATTTTAAGAGTGTGTGTCTCTCCAGTTCCAGGATCCTGAGTTTGGCAGCTTGTCTGGAGGGAGGGTCATTCGCATAGCAGTGCATCCAGACTACCAGGGGGTAAGACTCCGCCTCTTCTAGATCTTGTAATGAAAATAATATTAGAATGGGTGTTTCATAGTTACTGTTAAAACGCGTTCTAGGATTACAGAACTTTCACATCCAAATGCTTGGGTTCGAAGCCAAGCCCCTTTTTACAAACGCATTCTCATCCTTTTTTGCTGTAATGCTCTATTTCGATCTCCATCCCTCTGTTTCAGATGGGTTATGGGAGCCGAGCCCTGCAGCTGGTCCAGATGTACTTTGAGGGTCAGTTCCCCTGCCTGGAGGAGAATGCCTTGAAGACAGTCAGTGAATTCACTCGCGTCAACAGTGAGGTAAGCACAGTGCAGTCGGCCCAGCTGAAGCTCCAGGGTTTAATCCACTTTAGAGACTGCAAAAAGACCATTTTGATCCCTTTTATTGGGCCATAATATACAACTAGCCTGTTGTGTCTCTGGTCCTGCGCAGGCTGTGAGTCTGCTAGAGGAGGTGGTATCGCCCCGGAAGGATCTGCCCCCTCTGCTCTTGAAGCTGAGCGAGCGTCCAGCGGAGAGACTCGACTACCTTGGGGTCTCCTACGGGCTCACCCCCCCGCTGCTCAAGTAAGTGACCGGAGAACGAAAGCCTGGAATCCCTCCAGCACTGACACCCCGACGTTGATCCTCAAAGCTGAGCCTGTGACGGCTGAGGATGTAATCTGCAGTACTTGGGCGCAAAAGGCATTACAATCTGCTACTCTCTGCTCTCAATCTCCGCTTTCGTGCCATTTTATAAATCTGTATTTTTATGTTGTTTTTATTTAATATTTTGGAATATTGTATTTGTTTTAAATGTCAAGAAAGCATGCCCGCTACACAAGAAACTCATAGGACCACAGTTAAAAACAGTGCTGTAGTAAATAAAAAAAGACATAAATAAATGAAAATGTTTCCTGTTCTTTTGCTGCAGATTTTGGAAGCGTGCAGGTTTTGTTCCAGTGTATCTAAGGCAGACCCAGGTGAGTTGACTGTCTGCTTTCTGTACTGCATTGTCACGTATTTTGGATTTTCATGAAGGAGGAGATTTGTTAACAAATTCACTGTAAAGCTTGTTTTAAAAGATTGTATTTTTTAGAAGGACTGCTGAGGTTTAATAAACCACAAGGTCATGAAAGATTTGTATTAAAATAACATTAATAAATGTTTAGTCAGTGCTGGTATTATTATAAAATAATGTGTCCTCTGTTCCATTTAAGAAGTTTAAAATCTGTGTATTGGGTTAGGGGCAGAAAAGGAGTGCCAAAATATTAGGATACTTGACAGACATGTATGCAAACCTACTTTCTGAAATAGCAAGAAGCCTCACCTTACACAATTGTTTTAAAGTATTTTTTTTTTTTTTTAAATTAAATATTATCAATATTTAAATGAAACGTTTTATCAACAAGGGGGGGTAGGTACAGTATCAGGATTGTTACATAATTCACAATTGTTTTCTATTTATGCCAATAGTTTAATATTTGTCTTACAATAAGAACCTGTGGTATAGGGGGGCTCCCGAGTGGCGCATCCAGTAAAGGCGCTCCGCGCGGAGTGCAGGATGTGCCCTATAGCCTGGAGATCGCAGGTTCGAATCCAGGCTATGTCACAGCTGACCGTGACCGGGAGTTCCTAGGGGGCGGCGCACAATTGGCTGAGCGCTGCCCGGGTAGGGAGGGCTTAGGTCGGCAGGGGAATCCACGGCTCACCGCGCATCAGCGACCCCTGTGGCCGATAGGGCGCCTGTGGCTCTGCAGCGGAGCTGCCAGATCTGTGTTGTCCTCAGGCACTATAGGTCTGGTGGCATTGCTGTGGATCTGCAGTGCGAAAAATGACGGCTTGGCAGGAGCACGTTTCGGAGGACGCGTGTTCCAGCCTCCGTTTCCCGAGTCGGCGCGTGGGTTGTGAGCGGTGAGCCGGGGATACAGATAATAATTGGGCATGCTAAATTGGGGTGAAAATCGGGGTAAAATAATTGGCGACGACTAAATTAAAAAAAAAAAAAAAAAAGAACCTGTGGTATACATTTCACAGACCCTGACTGCACTTCCCAATGTTATGTTTGAAAAGGCAGTTCTAATAGTCAAGGCGTCCCTCCAGCTGCAGCTCCATGGCTTTTGGCCCCCGTTGATGATTCTGCGCACTGTGTGGGGCTGTTGTTGTATGTGATCCAGCTCTGCTCTGTCCCCTCACAGAATGACCTGACTGGGGAGAACACCTGCATCATGCTGAAGGAGCTGAACTCAGAAGAGGCATCTCAGCAGAGCAACTGGCTCCCTGCCTTCTGGAAAGGTAGGGTGTGAGCATCAAAGAAGAGAGGGATTTAGTGTCCAGGGGCCTAGGCTGAGGAGGCTCCTCAGCAACATTGGTGGTGCTTGTCTGTTTAACAGTTCACTGTCACAGTGATTTAAGGTGCAAGAAAAAGTAACAGAAATGTAAGGCAAACATTTCAACATGATTTGTCAATGTTATAACAAGATCCTTTGACATTGACACATTTTACAGCTTGTTTCTTTTTTTTGTTACTCGATATTATAAACATAGGAGCGCATAGGAGATTTTTTTGTCTTTATGGTTTTTTTTTTTTTTTTTTTAATAAACCAACATGTTCTCTGTTGACCAAGGAGATAAATAATAATAATGATGACCAATTATCAATGTTGCACAGCAAGTTTTATGAGAATTATGAATTCAGCTTTTAGAGCCCAACCTTGCACTGTTTGTAACCTGTGATCAGCCCCTTTTCTGATTGTGGGTTCCATTCCAGTGCTACATTAACTCATCTAGAACAAGTGGCTAGCTGCTGGTGCAGGCTGTCTGTTCTGTACTTTGATACATAAGAGTCCCATTGGCATGGCTACTATTGATGTACCTATCACAGTGTTTAAAGGCTTTCTCTGCCTGCTTCCTCTCTCTCTCTCTCTCTCTCTCTCTCTCTCTCTCTCTCTCTCTCTCTCTCTCTCTCTCAGATTTTCGCAAGCGGTTCCTGACACTGCTGTCCTACCAGTTCAGCAGCTTCCCCCCTGCGCTGGCACTCAACATCCTGCAGAACAAGAATGCGAGGCAGGACCCAGATCCTCGTGAGTAACCCTCCAGTCTGGAAGACACTCAACACCAGATACTCAGATTCCCCAAGTAACTCCCTTAACATGTTTCAAGACAGCAGGTATTAATAAAACAAAGAAACGTGTTATCTGCAACTGTTCGTCTTACCTTTGTTTCATCATTTTGATTAACTTTTGATTCTTACTAAGCCCCAACTCTTCTAAGGAGTTTCCAATAATTGTGAAAATTATTTGTCCTTATAAGTGTTGAACACTCGTTACTGAAACTGCTGAATCGTTACTTGGAAAATCTGAAAAAATCTGCACCCCCTTACCAAACACAACCGCTTCAAAAAGGGCTGATGGTTAAAGGTGTTGTGGCCTAAAGTTTTAAATTAATTTCCCAAGTATGATTTGCTTCTCTCACTCAGTTCTGAGCCGTGCTCAGCTTGATGCTGACTTCACTGCCTACGACCTGAAGCGATTGGATATGTATTCCAGGAACATGGTGGACTACCATCTCATCATGGACATGATCCCCAACATTGCCAAAATGTTCTTCCTGAAACAGCTCGGAGATATCTCGCTCTCCGCAGCGCAATCGGTACGTAGTGCATCTTCATCGGAATACTGGGCAGATGTAGTTCTAATTCTAGAATAGCAGAAAACAGACTCTTCACTGTGGGGGTGCGGCAATACAATATGCTGCTTTTTTATTTTTTTATTGGAGTGTTTTTTTAAGTAGGGACCAGTTCTAAAGACAACGTAATGGAAATGTACTATTGTGAAAAAAGATTGCTTGATTTTCTTGGTCACAGAGTATGCTTTTAATTTTCAAGAAAGCCAGTTAAATGATTCAAAACTAATAGACATTTTCTGAAGGTGTGTGGTTTGTGATGTAGGTTGGTTAGTGAGCTCTGTGATTCTCGTGGTTGGGGGTGGGTATGGTTTTAATTGAATGCTGTTTTTTGTATGCTCTGTGATTCCCTTGTTTCCAGGCTCTCCTGTTGGGCATCGGTCTGCAGCACAAGACTGTGGACCAGCTGGAGAGGGAGATTGAGCTTCCGAGCAGCCAGTTAATGGGGCTCTTCAACCGCCTCATCCGCAAAGTGGTCCAGGTAAACGCCACTATCTTTCTCTCTAACCATCCAGCACGTGGCTGTCTACCTGATGACATCCTCGCCTGACTTCCATCTACCGTGCACACCAACTGTCTGTTCTGCTGTGCAGACTAGGCCTGTCTACAGATCAAGCTGCAGGGTGGCCCAGATGATGAGACACTTTTCCATTTCCTTATGATCGAGTAGGATATTTAGCAATACATCCCCATTGCTCAATTGTAAATGAACTGAAGTGTATTTATTGCATACTTTTAATGTACGTTTTCTATAATGCAGTTTTTTGTTTTTTTACTAACCAGATCTGTTAGCTAATGTGTATACTTGCCTCTATTTGCTTGTTTGTTGCTGGCTGTTTTTCTTGTTGATTTTCTCTTAATCTAACCATGACTTCCTGTTTTGGATTCCTTTTCTTGGCAGGTGTTCACCAGCATTCAAGAGAAAGCTGTGGAGGAGCAGATGGTGGCTTCCAAAGAGATAGTGATGGAACCCACGATAAAAACACTCACCGAGGATCTGGTATGGCTTGAATTGTTAAGCACTTAGGGAATGTGTGAGGCTGGGTGTTAGTGTAATAGAAAGGGCTCACCCCACCCTCCCAAATATGTAATATAATACTATAATATGTAATATGACACTAGTTCCCTGGTCTAAATACTGTAAATTTAGTCCGAAAAGTCTACGGTAGACCCAAAACCTGAATAAGCTGGAAATGCATTACACAATAGCTATCTACCTGAGTAAGTAGTAGTTTATCCATACATGTTCTCATAAATCTGAAGAAACAGCCTAGTCCAATAGACAAATCCTTCCGCTTCCTGTTGTCACTGAACATTGAAGCTGGAGATGGCTCTGTGACCCCTCTGTGACCCCTCTAACAGGATGAAGCTGCCCAGGAGTTCCAGGAGAAGCACAAGAAGGAGATGGAGAAGATCAAAGAGATGGACCTCACACAGTAAGCACCTGACACTACGACAGGAGTGGGCAGTCCTCACGTTCTCTAGTCACTCAGCTTTATTGTCTGTCCTCTAAAATCTGTATTATGAAAGCTGTTCCTTGACCTTCATTGCATAGATGTGTACTATAGGAACAAGATGATTTATTAGCTTTATTAACCCACCCTACCATAGGTATATTTTGCTACAAACTGTTGCCTTTATTCTTAGCTTTTAGTATACTGCTGAAAAATCTTAACAGATAAACTCCTCCCCAACAGGTACATGATTCGTGGAGACGATGAGGAATGGAATGCTGTTTTGAACAAGGCAGGGCAGAACGCAGCCTTGGTCACCCTAAAAAGGTGAGACCTTGTGATGGAATACGCGTTACCAAGGAGACTCAGAGACCAGAAACGCTGCAGTTTATGAGCTTTTATTTACAAATCACAAACACACACAAACCAACAAAACCCTGCTGCACAGCACCTTCACCATTACTACCTCGCTAGCACTCATGATCACCCTATTTATACACCTGTGGCTAGAGCCTTAATTAATCATTTAATCACTTATTCAATTCACGGCTCCAGCCACATCCCCACAACCCTCTCCCTGCCACCCAATACTCCACACACACACACCACACCATGCCACACTGTCACAGACCTCCATCAGCCGATGGACTATTTTCATTAGTGACAGGGCATCGCCAAATCAGCAGTAACTTAATGTATTGTACACCATTCAAATTTGAATTATGTACACAAAGTTAAGGGAAGTTTTCAAAAGGATGTTAAGTGGTATTACTGATGTTTTTCTTGCATCCACTGGAGGCAGTGTTGCAGGGGGCTAGGATAATGGTTAAACTCTGCTGTACCAGATGTACTTAGAAATTAGAGGCGTTACTGGGAGCTGTATTGAGGCCAAAGGGGTGCTTTGGAAGTTTTAAAAAGTCACCAGGACGTGATGACTAAAGCAGAAAATGATACAAAGGTGAATCTGTACAAAAATGATGTGTTAACTCTTAACATTTCACACCCATACCAAGTTGTTCTTAAGTTGTGCTCATTAAAGTCCAATACTATAGTGGAACGTCGCATATCCGACTGTCACATAACCGCATTGCTAAATAAAGAAATCCGACTTTTTCACATATCCGCCTATACCCCACAGGGGGTTGGATATGTGACTTTGTACTGTACTTCATCATCAGACCATATGATTTATGTATTTGTTTTTTTTAATTGATCCCAATAAGTGATCATTATCCCAATAAGCAATCATTATCCCAATAACCTTAGTTTTAACAGCAACTCTCCACTTTTCCTTTTTTAAAGCAATAAGAAGAGAAAGCTGCTGGACGCTCCCGAGAAGGAGGAGCCTCGGCAGAATAAGAAACTGAAGAACAAGAACAAAGAGAAGAACAAGACTAAGAGAGGCAAATTCAACAAGTGAGCCGCTGCAGGGACTTCAGAGCTGGCATTTAGGAGTTACACGTTCTTTTATTTTAAATACATCTTGATATTGATTTAAAACCAACCCAGTATCACCAGAGCTGTGCTTCGGTTTGAAAAATGACTCGTTTACTGGCTGGGGGAACGTTAGACTCCCGTCGACCCTCTCTCCCTCTCCTGTAACATCTGGGGTCTCCAGGTGGGAAACTGCATATCTGAACGGGAACCAACAGGTCTTCAAAGCTCAAGATTAATGAAGAGTTGTAGACTTGAAATGAAGCTGGAATGTAAAAAATGGCCTTATAATAGCTGTATGCTATGTAACGAAATAAGAATGGTTGTTAGAGTGGGTGTCAGTGTTTTTTATAATTTTAATAGTTGTTTTCACATACATAAAATGACATTTCCGTAAAAAGCAAACAAACATGTAAAATTAGATTTGCAGACAGAATAAAAGCCCTTTTTGTAATTGATTTTTTTCTTCTATACAACTTTCATGTATCTCTTGCATTTTGTAACACATTTGATAGGTTTCCTCTTAAAAATGCTCATACAAAATTTAATCAAAGTTGGGATAATAAAATATATCTAAGGCAGGGTTTGGCCCTGCTGGTTTTAGCTGTCTCCATTGTTTGTCCCATGTGTGTACAGAGCTTCGCTGGTGTCATGGTGTCCAGAAAATCATTAAGCCTGATCTTTACAAGCGGTCAGTTTCATCCTGCAGAACCAATCAAAGAATATTCACAAAGCAGTATTAACCTGTGTGGTTTGGTCTAGCCCAGGTCCGTTTGCTACTAGCCAGTTTCCAAAATTTGCATTGAGGATTAGAAGGAATATTAATACACAATCATTCTGAGAATCTGTGGGATGTGTTAAAAAAAGGTTTCTTCTAGTAATTTAACAAATTAAGAATAATATATATCCCCTTCCGTCACTGCTTGTATAACTGCACCATATTTAGTTGTCTATATATGCTCTACTTTATAAATAAGGCCTATGTTTTTATGAATTACATTTTTCGATGTCTATTTTTAGCTATTTGAGTTTTATGTAGATACCCCAAAAACTTTTTTTTTTTCTTTCGCTTTTTATATGCTGTATAATATTACTGTCTTAGGTTACTTTCCAAAAATCTTGGGCTGTTTTTCATTCACAATATGTATAGTAACTCGACAATACATTTTTAGTTGCACACTTAAGTTGTACCTTCTTCCTTTGCTGTCTTACACAACAAAATCCTTATGGGTACGGGCACATTCTTTTTTTTTTTTTTTTTTACATTTCGCCACAATTTACAATTCTGTTTTAAACCGTTACTATTTAACTGTAATATAGCTGTAAAATCCTGCGAACAATCCTACCTTTCTAATTGTAATGTCATTTTAAATCATCCCAGTCAACGCCTCCCAGCACGAGTGGCTGCATTCCATGAAGACTCAATGCTCAACAAGGGATCTGTAAGCCTGTCACCCCCATGGGTGCCTCCAATAACCCTCGTAGCTGTCCTGGGATTCCCCAGCTCTCCTCTCGCTCCTCTGCTTGGATGGGGGGCAGCCCGCCACAATGCCAGGATTCTGTCGGTGGAATACCACAGATTCTATAGGAATGATGGGATATGCAGCTCCGTCCAGAACCCAGACAGCTGCCTCACCATCAAAGATCAGTCTGAAAGAGGTGACAACTGTAAAGTGTTGAAGAGGCCTGCCTGGGCTGGGTCAGTCAAATTGCAGCTCCCAAAGTGGAGACCCAATTGAAAAACCTAGAAAACATGCCCCCACGCAGCTGTGCAGAAGCTTTCTGGCAGCCTGGCCATTCGACTATTGAAGATTAGTGTTGTTTCATTCTCACATTCTTGCCACTTGAATTACCACTGTCTGTGCGTTGGTGTCATTTTTAGAGAGCTAGACTTTTCTAAACAGTGCTTGTGGTCTTTGTTTTTTCTCATTGGTGTCCCTGGCAACTGTGGAGTGGGTGTTCTCTCCCTGACAACACTTAGAATGTGTAACCCGCTGACCCACTGCCTTCCCTCCCCTGCAGTTCTACAGAAGTTTGTATTTTTGTGTTGTATAACAAAATAAATGTTAAATCAATGCTGAACTTGAAAGTTCATTATTTAAAAGAAAATGACTGGTACTTGAGTTGCATTATTCCTTAAAAATTGTAAACATTTGTAATATTAAACATACAAGCTTAGTATAATATAAAGTCACTGATGTGTAAAATCATTACCGCAAACACCCCAATAGCCATGTCTTGCTTTTGTGATGTCACTGTTTCCATACCAACAGTCTTTTACATCATAAACCACATTGAGGTGTACTAATGATGTCATCACCGTTGCCTAGTGTTAAAATTAATCCAAGCTTCACTATATTGATGTTTTTATGGTAGCCAGTTGTGTTTAATTTGTGCTCTGTACAATCATAAAAAATAGGATCATTTCAATTCAGACCATCACTTTTATTCATAAAATAAATGTTATAACTTTTTTTAGCCATTTTTTCCGATTTGAAAAATGAATACAAAACGATTAAATCAATGTCGGAACTAACTGGGGATTAAGAAAATTGATTAAAATACAGGTACTCCTATAATATTGTTCATTTGAAATGTGTTAATTTGAAACCTGAACACGTCTAGACAGGTACATGGAAAGGAGGTGCTGGCATCCTTCATTGAATTTAACATCTAGATCTTTCTTTAATAGCAGCTTTTAACCATTCCTATTTGTTTTCATAGACGACAGCACAGAAAGGGAAATGGGCGCCAACGATCAGGATGAAAGTCCTACGGCTGGGTATGTATTATTGAAATCTTCATATCCATACGTAACATAGAAACATTGAACACACTGGGGTTAGCGACAGGGTTAAACCAGGTTACTCTTCCTAGGTCTCAGTCCTTGAACCGCTAGATCGAGATGATCAAGAGTAAAATACTATTGTGTTTCTTCAGCTGTGTAGCTGGAAATAGCTTCTGAAGTAATTCAACATACCTTAAATGATTTCATTCCTTTTATTGACCAGTTCCATCCAGCTCTGGAGCAGACCTGGAATGTCCCCTAAAAATCAGTTTTAGACATCACCATCACTGCTTCTAATTCTACCATCAACACCCCCATACCTGAGTTACTACTATTTACATCCCCAAAGCTTGTCGTGACTCCATTCCATACCCCCAGTTATTGGGACTGAGACCCATTTGTAGTGATGATGGTCATTTTTTTTTAAAGAAAACAAATGAAATGTGTGCATTCTTTCAGAAACTGCTTTTCCAGACACAACCATTAGAAAAGCTCAGTTGTGTGTATCTGCAATAAACAGAAAGGATGCTTTGTATAAAAGCAACACGCAGAATACTAATAATCGGTTCTTACCTATCATCCTGGACCAAAAAAATACAACGTATCATACAAAGACATTTTAGGGTTCTCCAAGACGACCCCCCTGCAGCTGCTATTTTCAACAATCCACCATTGATGTCTTACAAAAGAGACACAAATCTATGAGAATATTTAGTCCATAGTAACATGCGACCCAGTTGTGACAATCTTAATCATTCATTTCCATGCAACAGGTCGCGCTGTGATACTTGTAAATACATCCACAACACAGTAATCAAAGGGGCAAAATCTTAATTTACTATTCATGAGACTTTTACTTGCACCAGTAAAGGAATCGTATACTGCATGGATTGTGTGAAGTGTAACAAACTGTGCATCGGAGAAATAAAACAGCGTTTAGCTGATCGCTTTGTGGAACATCTACAAAGTATAAGAATTAACACCTACATATCCTGTTGCCAGACATTTCAACACAAATGACCACACTACAGAAGACATCACAGTGTGGTATAAATAAATCTATGGGACTAACGCAGCCAGGAAGCAAAAAGCACAAATTCATTTTCAAATTAGGCCCTTTGGATCACCTTGGAATTAACATTCTGTTCTGAAGTCATCATGATGTCATCACAATCCGGAACTTTTCTTTTGAAAGACAACTTGTTTATAACAACAGCTTGTTTACAGCACTGCTTTTACCATCCAGCTGTAGAAGGACTTGAAGTCCGAAATCTCCTGATATAATTGACTTTTTTTAATTTTTATTATCAATTATTCACATTTATACTAAGCAAAGATGGACCCACTTGTTCGGTGCTCTTTAAACCATTCATGTGCATTCTTCATATCCACCTGCTGGAGGTGTATGTATGTTAAAGGGAAATGTCTCTTGGTAAACCCTCAACTTTTGCTTGGCAGGCAAGAGCCCCAGCAAGCAGAACTGTTTCCAGGACACAAAGCATTGAAGATGGCACCTGAGAGAGATGTGAAGCACCTTTGCTGTCTCTTGAACCTCTGCGTTCAGCAGATGGTGAGCTTTAGACTGATTGAAATGCCAGTGTCAGCAATGATAGTTATAGGGCATGAACTGTGGTGTTTGATCCACTAGGAACAGCAGGTCATTGACTTTGGTTCTTCACAACAGGAGCAAGAATGTGAAGAGAAAAGAGAAAGAGCTGTTTCTCTCGCCTCTGAGGTAAGTTATGCAAATCCAAGTTTACATCCATTTTCTTTTTCGTTTATCTCTTCATTGTTTCAGGTTCATGATTTGCGCATACTGTACATACTCAGTTTTCTGTGACAGGGGAGGCAAGTGTTGTGGCTCATGTGCCACAGTGTACTGCAGTAATAAAAACGCTCACAGCCTTCCTAAGAGACACATTGTCTTAACTTATATGAACAGGAATAAGAGTGACCAATGCATTTCATCAATGAGATAATATCATATACAATCAAATACAAACTAAAAATTTGAAAGTAATGGTTTTTGTGTAATATTACTTTCTGTATGTGTGTGTGTATATATATATATATATATATATAGAGAGAGAGAGAGAGAGAGAGAGAGAGAGAGAGAGAGAGAATATGTTTTTAAAAACCTTCCTAAGCTAGACCTTAATTCCTTTAGATATCCAGAGAAAGGGAAGCTGTATTAGCCAGAGAAAAGAGCATCAAATGCTTCCAGGAGCAAGTGTCTATCATGAGGGTAAGTGTTGCAGTAAAACTCACCTCTACTGTGCCCAAGACCAGCATTTCCTATATATTAGTGTAGACAATAAGAGGGAAGTCCATCATTGTAATAGCTACATGAACACATGTCTTAACAAGTGAAAGGCATTAGTGGCTAGTGAGTTAACCAGCTAGCGCCATGGTCTCTTAACCATTGCACCTGATTAACATGCTATAACCACAGATCACTGTATAAAAAAAGTTATGTACTTTTTTTTTTTATATATCTCAGATATATCCACAGTATAATGATATAATATTGTAATTGTACATTGTGACTACATTTTTTTCCATTGGTGGAACTTTCATTGGCTGTATTGAGGCCATAGTTTCTGTAAGGTAGCATTGTCGAGATGTGATGAGCTTGTATCTATAGATAAATGTATTAGTTTTGTAGCTCTTCATAAAAACAGCTTGGAAAAATGCAGGACAACCAGTACAATAAGTGTTTGAGTGTTGTATATGTAATAGCACATGCTTTATTCTGTACAGTATAACCTTCTGGATAGAGGCAAGGATCTTCACTACAGCAAGATGATCATGGTGCAGGTAAAGAAACTCAGAGGTTATTCTGTCTAAATGCACATGGGTGGGGATTCTCTTAGAAAAAAATATATCAATCATTCTTCTCTGTTATCTGTTCTGTCTTTCTTGTCTGCAGCTTGATGACAACATGGGGACACTGAAATTAATCACAGAGATGGCTTTAAATGACCAAAAGGTAAGTTAGGATATAGAACCACATTTAATAAAGGTTTTCACTTTTTGTGTAAAAGGAAATTTAAACTAATAACAGCCAATGTAGGCACACTCTTTGACATGCACATGGAAAGATTTGACTCCACTATGATTGGATATAATTTACAAAACAAAAACAATTGAAGTCATTGAGTGTTTTCTGTTTAGGCCACTTGTGTACAAGACTTGAGATGACACTTATTGTTAAAACTCAGACCTAGTTTAGTGTGATAAAGAGAGAAAGTATCGATGCTGCAAATCTCCCTCCCGATTAGAAAGGGCGCTGTGTAAGGGGGAAGGTAAGCTGCCTCCTAGATCTGCCACCTCGATGGTAGGTGGAAACCGGAAGGTGACCATATTAGGAGGGGCGCGTAGCTGCAAGTACTCAGGACGATTCCATTGCAGTCAGCTGCGGGGCAGCCCTCTATTGGAGAAATCATGGCGACGCGTGGGCTGCAGGGAGGAGTTTGCTGGGTACAAAGGGGAAGCAGCTATGTCAAAACCTCCCCTTGCGCTGATAATGAAAGGCAAACGGCCGGAGCCTGTATTGTTTTTATGATTTTGGTTTACGTGTGTTTTGTGTTGCAGAGGAGGAGTGAGCCGCGGACCGGCGGTTTATAAAGAGCACGTCCTTGCACTGCACAGCACAGCACCGCACCGCACCGCACCACTCACGGCACCACGCTTCTCTGGAGCGAGAGCACTGCGCGCACAGAGAACGCGGGGACGGACAAAGTCCCGTTGTTGTTTATTTTTAGAAAAGCTGCCGTGTACCCCCCCAATACCATCGCTGGTAAAGGGGTGGACTTATTTTGTGTTCTTTGTTATTATTTTTATTATTATTAAAGTCCACAGACTGTTTTTGGGAGAAAAGGATTGTGTGGACTGGATTTATTTACTGCACCACTGCACCTGATCACACTTGGTGTCAAGAAGAGGGATTATAAATGGACCCAACCGCATTGGCAGCGCTGTTGGAGGCGCAGGAGCGGAGGCATCAGGAATCATTGACGGCCATGATGGAAAGGATGCATGGCTTGTTCCTGGAGGCCAATCGGGGGAGGGAACCGGTGGTTCAACCAGCAGTACCCCTACCAAGGGTAAGGGTAGTGAAGATGTCGCTGGAGGATGACCCCGAGGCTTACTTAGTTGCCTTTGAAAGGCAGGCAACAGCAGCTCAGTGGCCTCGGGAGTGGTGGGCTACCCAGTTGGGCCCCAATTTGATCGGAGAGGCCCAGGCAGCCTACCAAGCCTTGACACATGAGCAAGCCCTGGTGTACGACCAGGTGAAGCAGGCCATTCTCCAGCGGCTGGACATCACAGAGGAGACACACCGCCGCCGGTTCCGGGAGTACCAGCGCCCCCCAGGACTGCGACCCCGCGTGGTGGCCCAGCAACTTGTGGATCATGTGACCCGGTGGCTCTGCCCCGGCACCAACGATGCAGAAAAAATCACCGAGCTGATTGCCGTAGAGCAGTTCGTGAAGGTGCTGGGGCCGGACACCCAGAACTGGGTCACCAGGCATCGACCCACCACGCTAGAGGCAGCAGTCCGATTGGCTGAGGGGTATGAGGATGCCGTGGCATCAGCTCCCGTGGTCGTTACCCCCGCTCCTCCCTCCAACCGACCCCGGACAGGACCGACTCCGAGGACAGGACCCCCACAGCACTTCACCCCCTCCCCCCACGGGGCTACTTCTCATCGACACCCCACGGGCGGCCTTCCTCCACCCCAATGGAGGGCGAGGTCGACCCCCAGCGGGGTGAGAACAGAGAACCCCTCCCCACTGCCGAACCGGCAGCGGGACATACAAGCTCCATGGGCGCCCTTTCACCCCACGTGTTACCGGTGCCATGAGGTCGGCCACCTTGCGCGGAATTGTCCGGCGGCGATGGAATGTGGTGCGGCCTCCCATTACCTACCAACAGCACCAGGTAAGTCCAGGGGTAATGATTGGGAGGGGCCTTGCATTGTTGATGTACGGGTTGGTGATGTGAGTACCCACGCGTTAGTGGACTCAGGATGTGGGCAGACTTTAATTGAAGAAGCTCTGTTGGCGGGGGTACCTTGGTGGTCACGCGGGGTCGTGGTCATTTCCTGTATTCACGGGGATAACAAGGACTACCCCCTCACTAAATTAGATGTGACGATTGGATGTCATACCCGCCGCGTAATCGTGGCAGTGGCTGCAAAGTTGCCATATCCAGTTATTTTAGGTCGAGACTGGCCATATTTTGAAACAATGATTAATAAAACGGTAATGCCAGTCTCCGGTAAGACCATGGGAGCAGCGGGGGAAACTATTGGGAAAATATTCCCGCTGCAAGCTGATTTGTTCTATTCCCGATTTCGCCCGAAAAAAACAAAAAAAGAGCGAAGGGTTGAAAAATGGGAAGGAATGTCAATAAGACAAGGCTGGGGTTTGGTGGGGGAAACTTCAGAGTCTGTTAAATGTAAGGGAAAGGGGATTGGGACTCAGTGTGACCTGCGGGGGCAGGTTACTGGGGCCCCCAGTGCTGAAGCTACTGTAGCTCCGCTCGATATCCCGAAGTTCTGGGACCGAGATGTGGACCTAGCGTTGGAACAAAAGAATGATCCTTCGCTGGCACACATCTGGGGGCAGGTTCGGTCTATCGAGGGGAAGGATGTAGAGGATAACCGGCCGCTTACATATCCTCACCACATTATTGTCGGGCATTTGCTGTATAGGGTATCCCAAGCCACGAGCACAAGCCAGATTGTAACGCAATTACTCGTTCCTCAGTCTTTTCGACGTGAGATCATGCGGTTGGCTCACGATGTCCCATGTTCAGGCCATTTAGGTAGCGATAAGACTCGGGAACGAATATTGGCTCGATTTTATTGGATGGGAGTCTATAGTGAGGTGACGCGATATGTAGCGGGGTGTCCGGAATGCCAGCAAGTAGCGCCGGGGCGGGTTCGCCCGGCCCCGCTGGTCCCACTGCCCCTGATCTCAGTTCCCTTTGAACGCATTGCTATGGATATAGTGGGTCCCTTGAGCCAGTCTGACTCTGGATACACGCACATTTTGGTAGTGGTGGACTACGCGACCAGATATCCAGAGGCAGTACCATTGAGATCCACTAGTGCCGCAGCAGTTGCTCGAGAGTTAGTACAGATTATAACGAGAGTAGGGATTCCAAAAGAAATCCTCACTGATCACGGAACGAACTTCATGTCACAGTGTTTGAAAGAATTGTATAAATTGTTGCAAATTAAGTCCATTCGAACCTCTGTTTATCACCCGCAGACGGACGGTTTGGTGGAACGTTTTAATCAGACTTTAAAACAGATGCTGAAGCGGTTTGTCACCCAAGAGCAGAAACATTGGGCTAAACTCCTCCCCTACCTGATGTTTGCAGTGAGAGAGGTGCCTCAGAGTTCGACCGGGTTCTCTCCCTTTGAGCTGCTGTATGGGAGGCAACCACGGGGCATTCTGGATCTTGTGAAAGAAGGGTGGGAGGAGCAAACAAAAACTTCCAAAAACATAGTCAAATACGTAATCCTGTTAAGAGACCGCCTGGAATTGGTTGGTCGTTTGGCACAAGAAAACCTAAAACTAGCTCAGCATCGCCAAGAGCAGCAGTACAACAAACAAGCAAGAATTCGGACTTTTCGGCCAGGTGATAAAGTACTGCTGCTACTTCCTTCATCAGAGTCTAAGTTGTATGCTAAATGGCAGGGGCCATATGAGGTGATACGGGGAATTGGTAATGTGAATTATGAAATTAGACAACCCAATCGCCGAAATAAGACAGAAATTTATCACATTAACTTGCTAAAACCCTGGAATGAAAGGGAGGCCCTGTTTATAGCTGGTGACAGTTTAGAAGAGGATTTTGGTCCCACTGTCAATCCATTAGCTGCAACTAACATTCCGATGGGAGAACAGTTACTTCCGGATCAGAAACGTGAGCTCTTCCAGTTGGTGGAAAGGTTTAGTGATGTTTTTTCTGATTTGCCCGGCAGGACTAATGTTATTTCTCATGCTATTATTACTCCGCCAGGTGTCAGGGTCCGAGAGAGACCGTACCGGATCCCGGAGAGTCGCAGGGGTCCCGTTCACGAGGAGGTGGAGGATATGCTCAGGCTTGGAGTCATTGAGCCTTCCCGGAGCGAGTGGTGCAGTCCTATCGTGATGGTGGGCAAAAAGGACGGCTCCACTCGGTTCTGTGTGGATTTCCGGAAGGTCAATGCCATCTCTAAGTTTGATGCGTATCCAATGCCCCGAGTGGACGAGCTCCTCGACCGACTGGGTAAGGCGCGGTTAATTTCGACTTTGGATCTGACGAAGGGGTACTGGCAGATTCCACTCACTCAGAGCTCAAAAGAGAAAACTGCTTTCTCTACCCCAGATGGCTTGTTCCATTTCCGGACCATGCCCTTCGGGTTGCATGGAGCTCCCGCCACCTTTCAGAGACTGATGGACCAGGTCTTAGCTCCTCATCATCAGTACGCAGCCGCATACATCGATGATGTAGTGATTTTTAGCTCCACCTGGAAGGAGCATATTATTAGGCTTTCAGCCGTCCTACAGTCTCTAAGGGGGGCTGGGCTAACAGCCAAGCTGGGCAAGTGTGCATTTGGCAAACAGGAGACCCAGTATCTTGGCTATATTATGGGTAATGGCCGGGTAAAGCCTATCGCCTCCAAAGTCCAGGCGCTGGTGGAGACGGCAATCCCGAGAACCAAGTCACAGGTGAGATCACTACTGGGGTTAGCCGGCTATTATCGCCGTTTTATCCCCGAGTATGCCACCATAGTCAACCCCCTGGTCGATCTCACCCGAAAGGCTGCTCCAAAATTAGTTAAATGGACAGGGCAGTGTCAGGAAGCATTTGATATGATTAAGAAGCGACTCTGTCAAGCTCCCGCTCTGATTTCACCAGATTTCAGCAAAGAGTTCATCCTTCAGACTGATGCCTCCCACATTGGTCTGGGGGCGGTCCTGTCCCAACAAGTTGACGGAGTGGAACACCCTATCATTTATTTGAGCAAAAAAATGGCTCCTAGGGAAATTAACTACTCCGTCATTGAGAAGGAATGTTTAGCCATCAAATGGGCTACTCATGCTCTTCGCTATTACTTGTTGGGGCGTTCTTTCTCGCTTGTCACTGATCATGCTCCTTTAAGGTGGTTACACACGATGAAGGACAATAACGCTCGGATAACTCGGTGGTATCTGGCGCTGCAACCCTTCCACTATACAGTGAAACATCGTGCGGGTAAGGAGCATCAAAATGCAGATTTTTTTTCAAGGGAGGGGGGACCATTGGGGAATGTAGTGTTGGCCGAGTGTTCCTTCGGCATCACTCTGAGGGGTGAGATATGTGATAAAGAGAGAAAGTATCGATGCTGCAAGTCTCCCTCCCGATTAGAAAGGGCGCTGTGTAAGGGGGAAGGTAAGCTGCCTCCTAGATCTGCCACCTCGATGGTAGGTGGAAACCGGAAGGTGACCATATTAGGAGGGGCGCGTAGCTGCAAGTACTCAGGACGATTCCATTGCAGTCAGCTGCGGGGCAGCCCTCTATTGGAGAAATCATGGCGACGCGTGGGCTGCAGGGAGGAGTTTGCTGGGTACAAAGGGGAAGCAGCTATGTCAAAACCTCCCCTTGCGCTGATAATGAAAGGCAAACGGCCGGAGCCTGTATTGTTTTTATGATTTTGGTTTACGTGTGTTTTGTGTTGCAGAGGAGGAGTGAGCCGCGGACCGGCGGTTTATAAAGAGCACGTCCTTGCACTGCACAGCACAGCACAGCACCGCACCGCACCACTCACGGCACCACGCTTCTCTGGAGCGAGAGCACTGCGCGCACAGAGAACGCGGGGACGGACAAAGTCCCGTTGTTGTTTATTTTTAGAAAAGCTGCCGTGTACCCCCCCAATACCATCGCTGGTAAAGGGGTGGACTTGTTTTGTGTTCTTTGTTATTATTTTTATTATTATTAAAGTCCACAGACTGTTTTTGGGAGAAAAGGATTGTGTGGACTGGATTTATTTACTGCACCACTGCACCTGATCACATTAGTCATGTCCTTTCATTAGGATGCTGAAAAAGGGATCGAGAGAATGCAGAAGATGGTGTGCAAACTGAGAGAGAAGGAGCAACGAGAGACACAGAGGAAAGGGAACACTGAGCAGAGTGTGGGGAATGACAGCTATCCGTGAGTACAGGGCAGCTGAACATCTCAACAATTATATGGGAGAAAAGAATAGAGCTGTGAGCCCTACTGGAATTCTACATGTACCTATAAAAAGTTAAAAGAGAATAGTGTTGCACAAACAGACTAGTCAGCTCTCCACAGGTCAGGGGCTTTGGTGCTGATTGTGCTAGTTTACCAATCCAAGTAAAACAAGTGAAGAAACAGCTGCTTGGGTTTGTGTGGATTGCTGTTCTCCGCAGTTTAACACCCCTTTCCTTTCTCTTCAGAAGGAATAGCTGCGGTCTCTTCTGTCTCAATAAATTCTGGAGGAGGAGGAGGAGGCAGAAGGCCTCACAGGCTGAGATGGTAAAATGAGAGCAAATCATACTGTACTTGGAGATTGAGGTTCTCACAGCTATAGATAGGACATGTGTGTGGCCCAATCCCTCAAGAAGTGTTTCCCTCTCTGTCTTGTTATCAGGCATTCTTTTAGAAACACCAGAGATATAAAGTGCTGGCATGAAGTTGATTAAGAGCAGAGAATAGCAACACCAGAGAGGTTTAGACGCTGGAACAGCAACCCTGCAAATGATTTGTGTTAAATCTGTACTAGATTGGAACACGTCTTGTGATTTTGTACTATTATTAACGTTGACACATTGCAGTGTCTTAATAAAATCTATATATAACTGCTCATGAAATGTTTCTGTTTTACTTGTTAGTTAAAGAAAGCTAAGAAAGTTTGCAGAAAGTTTGTTTGAATCTGGGTGAGATCGCACGTGAAATAAGCTTGTTGGTCTTGTGTCTATCACAAAACCACTGCAAGGTTCAACCAGCAGTATTTCAGCTGCAGTTGTTGCACAAAAACACAACAGGAGTCAGGATTCGTTCCTAATGTTTATTAGAGCCTGTCTGCTTAGCTGTAATATGTTCATTAATGCTACACAATGGGGAGTTACATACACTATTTACAGTGTCAGTGATGACACATATGAAGGGTATAAAGTACCTTGTGAATTTACAGAATCCATGAAATATGTAACTGTGAAAGGTCATGTTGACAGAAAACGATAGATGCACTATACTGCATAAGCACCATTCACTAATGCACTACCTCAGTGTCTCACTTTGTGAATTAACAATAGAAAAGTGCAACAAGCAGAGTTATATCATGGCAAGAAGGGATCTCTTATCAATGCAAAATCTATACAGTATAAACAATACAACTATTCCCACTCCAGAGCAGTATTGGCGTACCATGTACCTTTTTCAGTAGATTAACTCTATTTATGGACGGGACACTTCATTGTGTAATCAGATATTCAGATACATAAAAAAAATTGTGCATTACAGGAGTTTTTATTTACAGCATACCAGTAGCTGGCAGGATAACTGGAGGAATGAGAAATGCATCGTGCTTTCCTGGATTACAATATCAGATTTTAAATAGGGATGTCTACAGAATAAAAGGGACCTGGGTTCACTTTGTTGTATACATGTTATATTAATATGGATCTTCTTTTAACATCTTAAGGGTTACAGTAGGTCTTTTCAGTATACACTTTTGGAAAGGGTAAAGCTGGTCATTCTAGGTGCCTGGTGACCATTGGAAGATTGTGAAGTAGTGAATATAATGAAAAGGTATCCATGATTTGATAGCCAGTGAAGGTTGCTGGTTCTGATGTTACTGGTGTAGCATTCACTATGTTAAAATAATTCCCTGTCCTTCCAACTGCATTAACAGTAATGATTGATTGTACATATTCCCACACTGTACTCCAAACAGAGGTATGTAAACTGAGGCAGCAGCGATACACTCCAACTAAAGACATAATCATTGTAAAACATTGTAAAAGTACTGATTGGATTGCATCTGGTGTGTACACTGAATCTGCTTGTACTGCCCTGTACATGATCTCAACAGCTTGTATATCTGAGTAGAATTGATTATGTAAATACTTAATACGTTGACAGCTTTGACATAATACAGAGCTGGTTAAAAAAAAAAAAAGTCCCAAATAAATGTGCGCTCCTCCTAAAACGGTACTAAAACAACTCTTCCCATGCCTTTCCCCAAGCCCCAGCTTCACACCCTGGAGGTGACATAGACAGAGCGCATCCTCCGGGCCAGCCCAGTCTCCAGCTCTTCCAGGGGCTCCAGGCCCTGCACCCTGCTGCTGCGTCCGAACACCAGTGCCCGGAACACCTCCTGCTCCAGCAGCCGCCCCATGCTCTGCAGGAAGTAGCCTTCACAAAACGAGGCCAGCTCTGTGGCGTTATGCAGCTTCAAAAAAATAAAGTATTGTAATAGGTAAGCTTCAGTAACATGTCTGAACTATTCTGTAAATGTATTTGATTGTAAAAGACAAATGTGTTTTGTAATAAAATGTCACTTTTCACTTTAACACCAAACAGCACACTAGGACTATTCCCACAGATGCGTTAACTGCTACTGTATATATGACCACTGTTGATCTCACAGCATATTGTCAGCTAGAGTAACTAACCTGTAGTTTATTCAAGATAACCTGGATGTTTATTTAGCCAGTCCAGGTAGCATATTATCCATTTATAGTAATGATATGCTTAAATGAGTTTAATTTCCATTATTTTGTGTATGGTTCTCTTTCAGTTCTCAATGCTCTTGTCCACTCCAGCTTGATATACAGTATGAACAGTCTTGCCATATTTGCAGATTTGGACATGCAGTGTGTGGACATGCAATATGTCACACAAACTACTGTCCTAAATAAAGAGTCTGACACTTCCTGCAGGGAGTGTTCTGATAACCTGAAAGAGAAGCAGCCAGGGGGTGTGTGTGGAGACACTGACCAGACCCCCACACCTTTCAACAGTTTAAAAACAAGTGAGCTTTTTAAAACTATTACTCTTTGGGAGCAATGGTAGTTTAATAAGAGGATTTAAGTTCAGCTATCTTGGTGAGTTTTTTAAATCTCTTGTAGCTCTTGTGCCCTGTTTTGTTTTTGTAACTCCAGGTCTCTTACCTTGGCGCTGTGGTAAATGCTGACAGAGTTCTCCGGGTTGATGCTCTGAGTGCAGATGATCTCGCAGTGCCTCTGGAGCGCCTCCAACTGGAAGAGACTGGCTGCAGACAACAGCTAAGAGGAGGAGAACAGGTTCTGTACTATTAGTTTATGTAGGAACAGACGTCAACAATTGATTCAACTTTTTTATTCCCTAATGTTTACATTCTAAGGTTGAATTGAGGAAAAAATAAACCCAGCATGCTTCGTAACATAGTAAACAGTTCTCGCTCCTTTTCTCTTATCACATGATCTTCCGGATCTGAGGATCTTGGGTAATGTAGTCGTTTTGTTATATATACTAAAGTCCCCCTTTGTAACAGCCTTTTCGTGAAGAACATAAACAATCATAAATGAGTTGCAACACAGGTTACAGACTGTCCTTGAGGTATCCATCCATTCTCTAATGGCACTGATACTTTTGTATGTCTCATGGGGTTACAAATGCTGATGCCAGTCAAATATAGAAAACTGGGATTTCTATACAGATTTAATGCCTCAAGCCTGCCCTAGGCTGGATGGATCAGCTCTTGTCCGGCTAGAAGCAGTTATGTTTTCATGCCTCAATCCTGCCTTGGATTGGAAGGACCATGGTAGTGCCCTGCTGGTAAAACCAATGGAGGCACTGTCCACTAGCAGGGAAGGAAGAAAGTGTAAAATATCTCTGTAGAAATGACATTCTAAGCTGGAAATGAAGTTGTTGTTTTTTGTTCTTACCTCCAGCACATCAGAAACAGGGATCACCAGCGACTCTGTGCAGCCACAGTACAGGTACTCCATCATCATCTGAAACAGAAGAGCAGGGAGGAGTTGAGAAGCAATGTAAGAGAACTACCATACAACCCAGGGATCATGTACAAAGATCTCTCCTGAAGAAAACAGAGGCGGTAATCGTTGGGGAATGATCCCTTATACCCTTGGGACAACTGGAATGCCTTGCGGGCTCATCATGTTGATGGAGTGCTGTAAGTGATATACCATTGTAATCCCTTAACTTCCGTTGTTGGCAGTCGTATGTTCAGAATCAAGCAACAATAATATCTTCAAAATCGGCAAAACCTGCATCTAAATACAGATTAACAACTGTTTCCAGTTAGTTACAGTGCTTTTTTTAAGAGCAGTCTGCTGAATTGCAAACAGACTGTTGCCAATACGCAGGGGGCAATGCTGTTAGTATTGGAAACAGATGAAGGTGGGTGAAGGGTTTTACGCATGTAGGCCCCCAGGAGGATGTACTATACCTGGAAGATCTTGTACTTCATGTTGCTGATTTCTATGCTCTTGCTGCGGCCCTGTTTATCTTCAGAATTGCCAACCAGTGCTTTAAACCTGGAACAGATGAATGAAATCAGATTTATATACCCTTTTATTATAGCAAACCTTGATGTATATTCAGCATGTATATCGTTATTTTTAGTTGTTTAAACATTGTATGCATATACGTTTTGTATTATCTATAATATGCAGAGTATTATTGCTTTGTAAATTAGATCTTTGATATCAATGTTTTTATCTGGTTAAATAAATACACATTTAAATGAAAAAAATGTGTGTTTAATTGCTTTTTGGACTTGACTGCTGTATTTTTATTAAATGTGTAATTCTTGTTTATATTGCATATTTCTGGAATGATGTATTTTCCACATTAATAAATAGACATTGCTGGAGAGATCTGCTTACTTGTCGGAGGCAGTGATCAGAAGGACCTTGTGGGCATAAAATGGCTTCCCTTCTATCAAGAACGTTACATCCGACATTTCCGCGTTATTCAGGAAATGGTTGTCTAGGAAAAGGAAATCCAAATAATCAGATATCAGTCCTAACGGCTCTGACTCTCAAATCAGAAACACAGTCTATTGAAAGTGTAGTTGTTTCCTGGTGCTATACTTCATTTTCTACATTTCCTTAAAAGGGAAAGACAGTGGCACTGTTTTTTGATTTTTTATTCAGGAAGCAATCCAATGAAGTTAAATTCGGAATTTAAAGTCCATACTTCCACACAGTGCACAGGTGGAATGCACACATTGCTAGATAATCTATTCAGCTGGGGTTTGAAACAGTCACCATGCCACCTGGACACACCCCATGAATAAAGTAACCCCCCCATCCCAAATCATGCAAGAACAAAAAAGGAAAATGTACCTAATTGCGCTGGAAGCGTTTTCTTGATTTCAGGAATCGTAGGCAGAGGACCTTTGCCATAGCACTGACTAAAGATGGAAGCCAGCTGTTGATTAATTGCATCATTCTGTTCAGGAGGAGGCAAAAAAAAAAAAAAAATGATACAACTGTGTAACCTAGTTCAATTCTTTTAGAAGACCTAGGAATAATGGGTTTTATCAGAGATTATTGGGGGGTACCTTACTGCTCCGGAGGATGGAGAACATGAGAGGCAGGCCCTCGCTGACCAGCTCCTCGCAGTAGTCATCCTCCTTGATGGCAGTGAACTCCCGCAGGAGGGTGAGGGTGACAGGGCCCCGACACTGCAGGTGGGAGGAGCGCAGGGACTCGATCCACGCGTGGAGCTTCCAGGGGAGCCCTGTCATAATACACAGTCACTGACACTCTGCTTGGATACCAGCCAGCACAAACCGCTGCTGTGCTACACAAGACTACTCTCACAAACTTATGCAATATGCATTGCCCTCCAAGTCTTGGGAAGCAGACAGACAGCCAACACAATGTACATATTCCTTTACAAATGGTATCAATAACATTTTGTGTGTCTATAAGAAGCATGGAAACGTAGGTCCTGATAACCTGCATCCACAGCATCTCCAATCAAATGCCCATGCATTGACTCCTCGATAGGTGTCAGTACTGTGAAAAGGTAGATCATCATGACCTTGATTCCAATACCCACGTGGGTCCTGAGATAAAGCTAAATAATGAGAATTGTGTGTATTTATACCTACTCTATACATAGGGGATAAAGCACTAGGATACCATTATGATACCAGTGCGCATTAAGAAAGGCTTGCAGATCACTGCAAGCACATGGGTGCAGTTGTGGCTGCTAGTGCTGCACAAAATGATCAGATTGAGCCCTCCACAGGACTATCATGGGGGCTCACAAATAAGTGAGGGTCATTGGTGTTGATTGGGCTAATTTACCAAAATTAAACATCTGCTTGGATTTGTGATGCTTTTCTTAGACTGGAGAACAAGCAATCCACACAAACCCAAGCAGCTGTTTCTTCACTTGTTTCGTTTGGCATGTTAAATGAGTTCAATCAATACCAATGACCCTCACCTGTGGAGAGCTCAATCTGACTAATCAAATAATCGCTTTGCGGACCTACCGAGCGCGTGCAGCTCCATGGTGACGTCCAGGTAGCCGTGCTCAGCACTGTAGTAGGTGGCTTCCTGCAGGGCCTTCATGCGGGCCTTGCACAGCTTGATCTGTCCCTCACTGGGGCTGACCGGCCGGCACACTGGGGCCTGCTTCCCCTCCACCCCCTCTGCCAGCATCTCCTCCAGAGACAGCACGTCCCCCTTGCCCTGCTGGGGCTGGGACAGCAGCTTCCTCAGGACATTCCTGCCGGGACAGGCACAGAAGCCAGGGGTCAATACAGGGTTACGATAGCGTTTCCGGCAGCTGGTTAACACTGTTTTAGCCATGGATGGAGGTCACATTGAGAAAGTAAGAGGACAAACAAGTCCCACTGGATTTGTTTTAACCACAGAATCCTGTTACCTACAGCTATGGCCAAAAGTTTTAGAATTGCAGGATTGAGACATAATTTAAAAAATAAAACAACCAAATGAAAATATCTATTATTTAACATCATGTAATCAAGAAACTACAAAATGATATTGCAAAAGTCTACTGGAAGGCATAATAGTTGTACAGCATTTCATGTTGGTTTTCAAAATGTCAAAGCGGTATGTAATTCTATATATTAAGGTAACATTATTCAGCAGGTTTCATTCGACTTTATGAAGCAAAATTTATTAATTCTATAGGGTGATGCAAAACTTTTGGTCATAGCTGTATGCTCCACTTTTATTTCCAAAACCATTTTCCTGGGAAGAGGCATTATCTAGGAAACAGGTCAATGTAACAAGCTGAAAGTACTACAGATCAGTGAAAAGTAAGTATTATGGTATTCTACTGTGTCTAAAACACTTTACGTATACTGTTTCTGACACAGCCACGAGGGTGGTTTCAGTAGACGAGCAGTCAGGGCTGGACTTGGTTACCTGTGTCCATGGGCAGCAGCGTGACTAAAACAATTCATGTCCTCGTAAAGTGATGATGTCAGAGCCCTGGTGTCGTGAACTCTGAACAAGGCATCTGCACCACGAGACAGCAGCAGACTCACCAGCTCGTAGTTCCCTGAGGAGGAAGAAAATACAAGACCCTCTTTAAGACGCTGAATAGCTGTGGAATTCACTTTGCGTTATCAGGGTAGGGTCTTGGGGGCTTCTAACAATCTGCAACTATGCTTCATGTTTGCTCCACCCCCTCCCTTCCCCACCACAGTTATGAAGTCGAATACAATAGATCAATACAATAAGTCTTTCAAGGCCTTTGAAGGCAAGCTTTCAAAAAAACAAACAATCATCCATACATAGGATGTATACAAACAGCATAACGAGCATTGCAATCTCTTGAACTAACATGAAGCAGCTGAAATCCTGCACACCTGCTCTGACCAGCTTCGAACCACTGCTTGTCATTGCTGGAGTTTCTGAGAGGGGTGTGTGGGGTGTAACAGGAGATGACGGGGTACCCACCTGCTGCAGAAGCCATCTGGAGTGGGGTTTCTGCATTGCTGTCCTCCCCATTGCTAATGGCCAAACCTTCCACATTGGCCCCAGCATCTAGCAGGAGCTGAGCATGGAAAAAAGAAATTCCCTTCAATTTTGTTTCTTGGGAATCATTTGCCTTAGTAACATTACAATCTGTTATTATAATTATAGAAGGTGAAGCTTACTTTACTGTAACAATCTAACTCGTATCAGCAGCTGTTTGCATTAAACTGCAGTTTTCTCTATAGGTTGTTCTCTTTGTCCTTCTCCACTAGAGAGTGCTGTTGGTAAAGAGGTATTTTCTTCACACAGTTTGTTTACCTGAACCACAGAGATGTGTCCGTGCAGGACTGCGAAGGTCAGGGATACCCAGTGTCGGCTGTCCGGGTGAACCGAGGGGTGCTTCTGAGAGAAACCAGGTACCTGCCATAGACACAATACAATTCACAGTGCAGGCACTTCCATACGAGTGCAGTGCAGCACACTTCAGCAGTGGTCTCTAAATGTAGGGTTTACCACAAAACCCTAAGTAAATATACAATTCAGTTCTGTTCTGTAGTATATTCATATACAAATCTGTTACTGAGTTCCTAAGTGGTTTTACTCAAGTCCATTAAGGTTGAATTGCTGATGAGTACTTACGGCAATGTCTAGGTTTGCTCCAGCATCAATCAGCATCTGCACTAAAGCTTCATCTCCAGATGAACTGGCGTACATCAGCGGGGTCATTCCCTGCAGACACACAGGAGCAGGGAGGTTACTGTTATTGTACAATATGCCAGCAGCTTCACATGGCACAGCTTCTGCTCCCAGTATATCACACACTGTACTATAACTGGAGGCCAGCTCAAGCTCAAGCACTTTCAAACCTCACAAAAAAAAGGTTTTAAATTTTGGTAAAGCAATGCGTTTAAATTGTTCTGGAGGGATAAATGACCCTTCATCAATGATTACTGCCTGCAATTCCTTCAGGGAAGTTAAAGGTGAAACACTTTTGCTCCTAATGAAAGATCAATAATTTGTGCAGCCTTTGATACAAAAAGCACAGCTCATGTATATAAAATAATAAATGTGAAGCCTGCTATTTGCATAACCCACATGATCCTGCCAGTTAGCCTACAGTACTTCATAGAACTTGCATACAAGTACCATAGTACTATCCTTTTTCTGGTACTTACATAAGTACATAATGAGTACTTACTGACATTTAAAATAAAGTATTACACAAATCGGTTCTTCATGGGAGGGATTGCCCATCTACACACAACAGCATGCTCCATGTCCCAGGCATTTCCTTTGTCTAGATCCTCCACATAGATCCTCCACACCTATCACTGTAATACCCACTGAACCCTACCTGGTCGTCCATTGTATTGACCCCATCGGGCCCCAACATCTCGATAGCCTGGTTGATCAGGTCGGTCCTCCCACTGTTGAGCATGCGGAAGCCCAGGTCCTGCTGGAACTTGTCCGTTGCTGCCTTGGCGTCGAGGCGTCTGAAGGAGGTGAAGCAGCACTCAGGCCTGGGGAGAGGGGGGGGGGGTGTTTAGTGAGGACAGGGGGAGAAAGAGGGGGGTGTCGGGTCAGGACAAGGGGAGAGATAGAGGGGGGTGTCGGGTCAGGTCCGGACTGGAGGGGAGTTGAGGGAGAAGCGCATGCCACCATAATAATAATAATTCTTTCAGCACTAACCCTAGATTTCAATTTTAAAAATGGAGCTGTTTTTCTTACACTGGTTTTGAAAAAATACCTGATCATGCGGCAAATGAAGTGTAATGATAATGCTGCATAAAATACCCCACATGTTTATCAGAGCTGTACCTAATAAAATAAACAGTAATAGTATTTCCACCCCACCCCCCCACCCCCCCGTTCGTACTTAAGCTGTCGGGGCTCACAGTCCAGCCCGGGAAGCAGCAGCCGCGCGGTCTGCCTGACGTCATCGCTGTCCAGCAGGAGGCTGCGCCGGTGCTCTGCGTGCACGAGGGCCACGCGCATCCACTCCATCAGTGGAGGCAGCAGGAGAAAAGGCCTGCGGGGAGAGGTGAGGAAATCAAATAACACAGTGCGGGACAGAAAGAGAGGGGCTAATTAAATTAGCACTGGGAGGCAAAGCGACTCGCTGGGTTAGGCATCAAATTTGTCTCTGGTTACAAGTGCAATAGTTTTGGGGAACTCAAGTTAACTCTCAGTGGAGGCAGTACGCATTACAAAATCACAGCTTAAAGCAGTCTAGGCAGGCAGACTCAAAAGGAAAGGCTTAAGATATTATTATTATTTTTTATAATAGTACTCATTTTTTTTAAAGATTATTAATAGATACAGGGAACAAAGAGAAAATGACTGATGATTACCAGTAATTCCTGTTAATTATTGGACAGTTAACATTAAAACCATGACCAAGTGCAGCTGTAAACAAGAATGCCTCTGCTAAGCATTATCTGTAGGCATCTGTGGGACAGAGGTGTGTGGGAGCTTAGCAAAAGCAATAACCTCACAAGTTGTGAGTTGGCAGGATGATAGTGTCTAAAACAACAGCTGTACTTGGGACCTCAGAACAAGATGTAGCTTCCTTAATGAGCTATCAATGGACCTTTTCATCCTTGTTAGATTGCAACTTAAATTTCAGGAGCTGATAATGCAGTTGTCAACATACAACATACTTCTGCCAAAGTTGTTAGAAATATGCTGGCAGTAATTTTAAAACAAATGTGGCTGTGCTCTCATGGTTTCCTGCAGTACGAGGGACCAAAAGCTCCTGACTGTCCTTTAAACAAGGGAATGGAGACACAATGAAAGCTATCACATATTCTCAGCTTATCTCAAGCTGGTGAACATGTGTGGCAGGAAAGGCAATGAGAGCTGAACAAAAATAGTCTGTCTTCAGAGAGCTACTAACTAACAGTGCACCTTGTCTCACTAATAAGTAAGACAAGTGAGCCTCCCAGTCTCTTAGCACTAGGCCACACAGCTGCCCAGTTCCCTGATCTCTAACCTCTGTGCCACATTGTTTTCCAAGCCTGGTTAATGGAGAGGCCACAGGTTTCATTTAAGCCTGTTATTAGAATGTAACCGAGTTATCTCTCATAGGAAGTGAATTCCAATCTGTCTTTGTTATCGATTGCAGCTTGTCCTCTTACTCCCCTTAACCCCACTGTAACTATTCAGTTTTAAAAGAGAATGGATTGTTTCGCTAATCAGATAGGAGTGTCGTTTCCTGGGAAAATGAAAGGTGCAGATTTATTTCTCCATGTCATACTTTCAGAGAAAGCAGAGAGGGTTGGGGGGTGACAGAGACTGGAAAACAATACAGACTAATAATTGTTAGCACAGCCTCCCATAAAAACATCAAAAGAGCCGCCTTTAAATTAGAGCCAGCTCGTATATTTTTGTTCCGGGCTGTTTTTTATTTCCTGTTTATTTGATGTTAACAATGAACATTTTTTAAAAGTTGAATCATATATTTTAGGCCAGCTTTCTGTGCTATATGATGAAATTATCCTTAAAAAGGACACCAAAAGAATGCATTCAGAATGCAGGAAAAGGAGCCCTATTTGCAAAGGAATAACAGCACTACAGTGTAATTAGTCTGTAGAGGTGCAGCAATCTAATCCATGCCTAGCCCTAGGCATCTGGTTGTGTCACGGCAGTGTACACCCCTGCAAAGCTGCTTCCTTTAACTACCTCTTGATTATTCCCCAGGGGTCAATAGGCATATTAGCCTTTACTGTGCCCCAGGCTAACTCAGTCACTGGGGTTCCTGCTGGTGGTCAGTCTGCAGCAATACTGCCAGACACTGCTATTCACTGTTTCAGGCTCTAAACAGAGGAATTTACAGCACAGCGTGACTATAGAATCAGGTAAAAAAGGCGGCATTAGCCAAAAGGTTTGTCTGCTTTTGAGGTAGATATTCCAAGTGTTTGCTCCTGTATTTAACTGCTTTTGAAAGGAGAAGAAACCATTTTTAATTTGTATAAAACTAGAACCAAAAACAACAATATAATTCAGGGGGTGTATTGTGTATGCTGACAGATCTAAATACCAACATAAACAATTTAGGGCCAAAAGTTATGAAAATCAAACATCAAGTAGTGTAGGGGAATCTCTTTTATGTATTTGTTTCTGTCAGTAAAAATATGAAAAAACTCAGGAAGGTTCATACTGTATATGATTAATTAAAATGATGAGCTAGTTTCTGGTTTGATCAGTTGAATAGGTATTAAGCAAACAACTTGAGACTGTTTGAAAGACTTTACCAGCTTTGTAACAATAATCTACATTTTAAGGTCATTAAAGAGCAGTGCAAAAGCTTAGAAAATCTGGTATTTTTGTTTCTCATGGTTTTACCTCAGAGATTCTGAAGCTACGGAAGACTAGGTCTGTAGGCCTTAAAGTGTGGGTTTGCAATAACAGGACTCTGGTTCATCATTCTCATCAGCCTCTCCCTTTGCAGGGTTTGCTGTACCTCTCCTTGTTGAGGGCCATTCTGGGGGGGTCGAGGTTGGGGTTCTCCATGGACTCCATCTGGGGGCTGCGCAGGAAGTAGTAGAGGGTGTGCAGGGCGTCGGGGGACCAGGACACAGGCTGCTGACGACAGTGTCGAGCCGGGCTCAGGCCAGGTCGCACCGCACTCAGCCTCTGCATGTGGTGCATCGCCCGGGAGACAAGGTCACCTGAGAGACAAGGAGACACCAACGGGAGAGTCAACACCCACATCCCAGAAACACAGAGGCAGAGTGGAGAGCGGTCTTGGCGAAAAGTACCTTCTCAAATGCTGGGATATTGTTATACTAACAACAACAAAGAAAAAAAAAAATTGTGTTTCTTTCATATACAGTGGTTTTGAATAGGGATAGCAAGACAAAACGTATTTTGGTCAACTTAACAATTTATCAGTCAGTCATTTAGATCAGTCTAAATGAGGTGGTCAGTCAGGAGGAGGGGGTGGGAGACTTCATTCACACTGAAACCAATTACTTTACGGTTAATTTTTAACCAAATAGCTTAAAATAGCGGAGAGAAGAGAGTCTCTGTGTCTTTTTAAACTCCCTTCACATCAATGGAGGGATTCTAAAGGGCCTCTCTGTGTCCAGTAAAGTCTTCCACGAGGCACTTCACCGGTGCTAGAGCAATGGATCCAATAACCAGCTCTGCTCCAAAACTCAGGTGCTCCGAGATGAGTCTGGAATTCAAATCCCCCCCCCCGACCAACGACCCCCGACCCCCGACCCCCGACCCACCTCATTATCGCTGCCAAAAAAACCTTAGGCCTGGAAAGTGAATGAGGGAACCCATTGACTCACACGTCCTGTGAGGCTTGCCAATGCCACAAGCTGGGATAAGAAGGAGGAGTGCTGGGGTAGAAAATAAAGCTGGTTTATAAACACTCCCTTGTGCGGGGGTACAAGAACAGGAGTGTTAAGCCAACCCGAAAGGAAAAGTTCTCCCCTCTCGTGGTATGGGTTGGAAAGTAAACAAACCGCTGTGAGCTGCTAAAGAGTCTCTGGGTTGATTCTAGCTGGTAGTAAGGGGGCGCGCAGCCTCTCGTCTCTGGGTTGATTCTAGCTGGTAGTAAGGGGGCGCGCAGCCTCTCGTCTCTGGGTTGGTTCTAGCTGGTAGTAAGGGGGCGCGCAGCCTCTCATCTCTGGGTTGATTCTAGCTGGTAGTAAGGGGGCGCGGAGCATCTCGTCTCTGGGTTGAGCCTAGCTCGTAGTAAGGGGGCGCGCAGCCTCTCGTCTCTGGGTTGATTCTAGCTGGTAGTAAGGGCGCGCAGCATCTCGTCTCTGGGTTGATTCTAGCTGGTAGTAAGGGCGCGCAGTCTCTTGTCTCTGGGTTGATTCTAGCTGGTAGTAAGGGGGCGCCCAGCCTCTTGTCTCTGGGTTGATTCTAGCTGGTAGTAAGGGCGCGCAGCCTCTCGTCTCTGGGTTGATTCTAGCTGGTAGTAAGGGCGCGCAGTCTCTTGTCTCTGGGTTGATTCTAGCTGGTAGTAAGGGGGCGCCCAGCCTCTCGTCTCTGGGTTGATTCTAGCTGGTAGTAAGGGGGCGAGCAGCCTCTCGTCTCTGGGTTGATTCTAGCTGGTAGTAAGGGGGCGCGCAGCCTCTCGTCTCTGGGTTGATTCTAGCTGGTAGTAAGGGGGCGCGCAGCCTCTTGTCTCTGGGTTGATTCTAGCTGGTAGTAAGGGGGCGCGCAGCCTCTCATCTCTGGGTTGATTCTAGCCTGTAGTAAGGGCGCGCAGTCTCTCATCTCTGGGTTGATTCTAGCTGGTAGTAAGGGGGCGCCCAGCCTCTTGTCTCTGGGTTGATTATAGCTGGTAGTAAGGGGGCGCGTAGCATCTCGTCTCTGTGTTGATTCTAGCTGGTAGTAAGGGGGCGCGCAGCCTCTCGTCTCTGGGTTGGTTCTAGCTGGTAGTAAGGGGGCGCGCAGCATCTCGTCTCTTGGTTGATTCTAGCTGGTAGTAAGTGGGCACGCAGCCTCTCGTCTCTGGGTTGATTCTAGCTGATAGTAAGGGGGCACGCAGCCTCTCGTCTCTGGGTTGATTATAGCTGGTAGTAAGGGGGCGCGTAGCATCTCGTCTCTGTGTTGATTCTAGCTGGTAGTAAGGGGGCGCGCAGCCTCTCGTCTCTGGGTTGGTTCTAGCTGGTAGTAAGCGAGCGCGCAGCCTCTCGTCTCTGGGTTGATTCTAGCTGGTAGTAAGGGGGCACGCAGCCTCTCGTCTCTGGGTTGATTCTAGCTGGTAGTAAGGGGGCACGCAGCCTCTCGTCTCTGGGTTGATTCTAGCTGGTAGTAAGGGGGCACGCAGCATCTCGTCTCTGGGTTGAGCCTAGCTCGTAGTAAGGGGGCGCGCAGCCTCTCGTCTCTGGGTTGATTCTAGCTGGTAGTAAGGGGGCGCGCAGCCTCTCATCTCTGGGTTGATTCTAGCTGGTAGTAAGGGGGCGCGCAGCCTCTCATCTCTGGGTTGATTCTAGCTGGTAGTAAGGGGGCACGGAGCCTCTTGTCTCTGCGTTGATTCTAGCTGGTAGTAAGGGTGTGCTGTCTCTCATCTCTGGGTTGATTCTAGCTGGTAGTAAGGGGGCGTGCATCCTCTCGTCTCTGGGTTGATTCTAGCTGGTAGTAAGGGGGCGCGCAGCCTCTCATCTCTGGGTTGATTCTAGCTGGTAGTAAGGGGGCACGGAGCCTCTCGTCTCTGGGTTGATTCTAGCTGGTAGTAAGGGTAGTAACCACTGTTCCTGTAATTAAACCCTGTCTTATATTTTTACTCTTAAAATGTATTTAAAATTACAATCTTAATATGGGATATTTAGCTTGAATAAAGGTGCATGTTCAACACTTCAATAAGAGAAAATAGAAAATCCAGAGCTTGCTTCCTAACATACAGCTCTCATAGCATATGTAATAAACTGGTCTTGCATTAAGTACTGTTCATTAGGGATGCAAGTCGGTTATGATTGGGGTTGGTTTTTTTTGTTTTTTTATCAGCTGTTTTTAACATTGAACAGGTTGAAAACCAAAATGAAAGTATAAAACCGGACTGAATTTGTGCAGCCAAGAGAATGGGACATACCATAATTACACACATTGTTTTTTTTAACTCTGACAAATAAGCTGAATATGGTGTTACTGCATCACACATACAAATATATTATACATCTAGACACAATGTAGAATGAATAAAAAACTATTAAGAGACATTCAACTTTTGTATTTATTATTTTCCGCAGGCTGTTGTTAGTGGCAAATCATGTTTAAATGATGTTTGAGCAGAACTACAGCTCATGCAGGTTTTTCGAAATGTATTAAATCAACAAGCGACTGAGATGTATGGGTCTTCTAATTTAAAATGTCATTAAGATTTATGTGAGGAAAAAATTTAAGCTGGAACTCAGGCCAGCTGCCAAACCCCCCAAAATATATGCAAAGTTCTTGTTTAGTATGCTGGTTTATTATAGCCCTTTGCTGTGATACACATTCCATGGATAAGGCCCTTACACTTGAATTAAATCAATATGCCGATAGAATGCAGCAACGACGTAATCTAATTCCAATACATGCACAGTAAATGAAGCTACCTTAATTAAAAACAAACTGACCTGCTCACAGGAGCATCTAATTAAAGGATCTTCCAGATATTTACACTCAGACTCCAAGCTGTAGGCTACAAGGCCCCTTTGAATCCAGGTGCTTGGTAAACATGGTCTTCCTCAAATTACTATCAAGCATCCCTTTTGCTTGTTTTGCAGCTTCACCCAGTTTACTATTTATCCAGTTTCACAACGGTTTGGGACCTCAACTAAGATTTAATTTTCTTCCATTACTTTTGCATTTGGCTGTTTTAGTCAACAGATATTATTTAGTAGAAACATGTACTGTACAGACAAATTGCAACAACACTGATATTTTTGTTTAAATCTCTAGGCTTAACAAGTGTAAAAAATATCAAAGCAGTGGTTTTATTTTACAGGGTTTTTTCATTATTGTATTCTATGCCTGTCTGCCTGTCCGTGTGTCTGTCTGTCTGCCTGTCTGTTGGTGTGCCCGTCTGTCTGTGCGCAGACTCACTGAGCTCAGAGATGCTGCCCACGCAGGTGGCGAGGAGAGCCTGCTCCAGGGTGCGCAGCTCCAGCTGAGCGTAGGCGTCCTCGCGGCTGTCTGGGCTTGAAGAGCCCTCTGTGTAGGGGCTGAAGTGTGCAGGCAGGGACAGCACGCCTAGAGAGACAAGAACAGCAGCAGGATGTTACAGCAGGTAAGGGGGAGATCAGGGATTTTACTATATATAATATACCAAAAAAAATGTTTATAGCAATGTTAGAATACATAAAAGTCTTAATTATTATGAAAAAGATTTCCAACTATACCGAAATGCTTTTCATTTTGTTTAATTGCACCTTTTTACAAGACAATTTTCACTTCTTGATTCAGCAGTAGCCTTAAACAGTTTCCCATTTTGAAGCATCAAGTATTCTCCTATTGTTACGTTCTGGGTTTCACCTATATAGCAAAAACAGATAGCCCACTTTGATTTAAGCTATTAGTGACTTAAATGGCAGGCCTTTGCTGTGGATAGTGCTATGGCAAAAGTTAACAACCCGCTGTTGTAAAGTTCTGTTTGGGTGTATTTATAAAACATTGCACCATGTTTTTATTTTGGTAAATAAAACGCAATGCCAGCAGCCAATCCCAAAATGCACCAAATTGTTTAGAGCTGATGTAAGTGAAAGATCAATGGCACACATACTGAGCTTTCAGCTATCAACAATAAAAAATAATTACAGTCAATCTGCTTCTACCTCAAAGTGCCCATATTTCACTCAAGTCTTTTGTTATAATTAAGGCTGTAACTCCCTGTGATTGTCAGATAGGCGTTCTGTGGCTCCTAAATGCAGACAAGAATTACGGGAAGCCTCCTTTTTGCTGAACCCTTAATAATGGAACTCACCACCCTTTTCTGTTGAAACCTCAAGTAAATATTACTAAATTAGAAAAGACTCTTTATGCAGTGTCTTTATACATCCTGCTGTGGCTGTTTTTCAAATTAAGTTTTGCTGTTTTGTTTCGGTGTCTGGATTAAAATAAGGGCAGAGTATAAAACATTACAAAGCTTATTACAAGAGCTGATGTGGAATATTTCCAGCCACAGTAAATCTCTTTTGTAATGGCTGTATGCCCAGCATATCTCTCAATGTAAAAGAGGTGTATCACACAGACAGGCAGCAACAAAGATGCCAAATATCGGATACAAAAAGACACCTGAGACAACACACTGTGTTACTCTTGGACAGGTCAGTCTCCAAAAAGTTTGAGAAAGTGTTTCCTGGTGAAATAATTCAAAATATAAAAGGAGTGAGCTGAGTTTCGCAGTATTTAGTCTCAAGGGACAATTAGACTCCAGCGAAGTGAAGCCGGCCTGGCTAATCCCAGCCACCGAGATGTGTGCTACTGTACTCAAGATAATGACAGTCTCTCTGGGAGCAGACTGTGCTACAGTACCCAGGATAATGACAGTCTCTCTGGGAGCAGACTGGCATTTCCTCAGCCGTCAATTGATCCGGGGAATACAGTGGCGATTTTCCGTTCATTAGCCTTCTAAGCAGATCTGTGAAGGTCATCCCCAATTAAAGCTCTGCCCAAGGTTTTCAAAGGGAAGGAACGCTGCTTCAGGGTTGATCTGATCAGCCTATACCCCGCCTGGATAAACCACAGCTGAATTTCAGCGCATTTTACAAATACATCACACATGAAATGAGTTTGCCTCAGCCCCCACACATAAAAAAGGACTTCATAATAAGCCAATGATTTTATTATGATCGTGAAGCCTGGAGTATTTAACTGGAGACTGAAGTCCATTATTTATCCAGAGAAAGTGTTCATTGAAGTTCTAACTGAATCTAACTCTGTCCACTAAAGAAATTACAAAACCACATTTCCATTGGCCACTGGGACTGACTTGAAAGCGATTTGAAACCAGACTTGTTAATTTCCATCAGCAGCAGATCGAGATCAATTAGCTTTCTTCCAGGCACAGTTTGGATTGCAGGCTGGAAGAACTTGACCCCATCAATACGAAGTGATGGTAAAAGCTACCTAATAAGTGCCAGATGAAAAGAACACAAGAGAGGCTGGCTGAGGGAAATATATGGAAGGATATTCAAAAACACATACAGTTAATCTTTGACCCAGTTTGATATTGGAACAAGATGAGATTAAGTTACAGAAGCTTTCACGGTGCAGACAGAAATGTGGCATAATAGGGGCATCCAAAATGGAGGACAACAATATAGTTCCTTGAGAAACTTCTCAAAGTGGTTAATAAGAGGGCAGGAGAATGGGGTTTTAAACCTTTGGGAGCACAACGGTTTGGAAATGATAATCAGAAGCCAGGCCTGGTCTCCTTGAAGGGGGGTCAGATTGCTGTGTACAAGCAGGTAGTCCTGGTCTGTAGGGTTGAAGGCCATTAGAAGAGGCATGCAAGGCAAGGAGGTTAATTGAAGATAGACCTCACGCATTGAGGGACACAAAAGGATACGAAAACTGTTTATCCACATTCGAATAGGAGAATTCATGTTTTGGAAGTCTTTTGCAAATAATTTTTTTAGTGTTCTTGTTTTTGCAAATGTTCCTAGTTGTTACCGTAAATATGAGTATTTTTTTACCATCAACAGGAATCCTCAGATAGGTGCTGCTGCAAATATTGTACTGAAATCAAGCTTAGAAAAGAATAATTGGTCTCCACCCCTTTCCTGTAAAAGACAGAGTACAGAAAGATCATTGGTGGGCCTTGGCGTAGATCGATACAGTAATGGGAAGTATCTGAATGCTGTCCGTTGGCAGTGCTGGTAGGAATGTGATTGTGTCTCAGGGGGTTGGAGTACGAGTGGAGAGTGCAGTTCTGATGCCTTCCTCAGCACTGCAGCTCAGACACTATCACCAGCACTATTGAGTGTTTTTATAGCTGCGGATGCAGACATAGTTAAACTGATTTTACATACGGTTGAGTGATGAAATACCTCTATTATGAGCTCCAAGATAAATGACCTTAATAGAGAGCCTAATTATTATCACTTAAAGGGGTACTGCTGCATGTACAGCGGCCATTTGTTTGTTCTTGCAGTTCTTACACCAGCTGTCCTACACTTGGACAAGATGATAGGAGTGCAGTAAGTATTACTAATATTAGTATTTTTTTTTTTTTTACTGAAACCAGTAATTCAACTAGCATGACTCTCTCCATGTAAACGAATCCCGATTCACTGTATTTACCAGAACGCTCAGGCTGGCTCCTTTAACAGCAATGCAGCAAACTGAAAACACACTGCTACAATTAATAACACATTGACTTTGAGAGCTTTCTGATGACGCAGGAATGAGCCTTGAGCCTTCCTTTAACTGTTACTTCACAGTGCCTTCTACTCCTTTAGCACATTTGCAATAGTAATAATACTAAAAGAACCACGTATTGATAAACAAACGTTTCAACCAATGCTGTCTTCTTCAAACTGTCTTGAAAGATGTGTTCGAACTGAAGGAGGTAGGTTTTTGTTAAAAGAAGACCACGTTTTTGCCATAGCAGTTGCTTACTTCGAGTATGCTTAGTCATAGGCTAACCAAACTGGAGCCACTGCCTTGCTGAATCAAGTAGACAAATAAACAAACACAAAATAGCCCTAGTTAATTAGCTTCACTGAACTGAACCTCCCTCAAAATCCCAGAAGTCTGTTGGAAAAATTGTTATTTTCTTTCTTTCACACAGTCGTTGCAAACAAGATAATTACAAGCTGCTTTGCTCCACCATCCAGTTCAGTATACACATCTCCTCAATGTAAGTTTAATACTACTGACATTCTTCCTCAGTTAAGACTTCTGTATCTCCTACTTTATCAGGCTGCATATTCTGTTTGTTTAATCTTGCTGAATTACCCTTTTCTGGCGAATTCTTCAGTATTTCAATTTCCCTACACCTAAAATGAGGAGAGGACACCCTTGAATATACTAGGGTCTCATTTGTAAGTATGTTTAGAGGCAAAGAGGAATAAAACCGATGTAATGGAATAAAATCGCCAATTCAGTGGATATATCATGCTGGAAAACCATAGAGTACCGTACAAGAATGCATTAAAAAAAACTGTAAAATACTGTTCATACAGCTCCCCATGGACTGCACTCTGACCAAATTCCAGTATGACTAAGAGGGTCTTTAGTGCTGTGAATTAATTAACAGCATTCTTTCTGCAACATATCAGTGTACGAGCAGCATTAAGCAAGTTAAAAACTATATATATATATATTTTTTTATTATTATTATTTTTTTCCTATGGACTGGATTTACGAAGCATTTCCTACAAGGAAAAATGAAAAAAAAAAGATGCTAGTTCTGTAACATGACCAGGTTGTTTGCTTGCTACATAATGAAATGTCCAAACCTTAGTAAATCTATCCCAGTGTCTCTGGCATTGGGCTCTAGGTCGTGGCTCTTGAAAGTGGAGGTCTGACGCACTTTGGTGTGCTGAGAAACCACAGCAGCTGATAGGAGAGAGAGAGAGAGAGAGAGAGAGAGAGAGAGAGAGAGAGAGAGAGAGAGAGAGAGAGAGAGAGACAGACAGACACACAGAGAGAGAGAGAGAGACAGACACACACACACACACAGAGAGAGAGAGAGAGAGAGAGAGAGAGAGAGACAGACAGACAGACAGACACACACACACACACACACACACACACACACACAGAGAGAGTGAGCCATCGTCCTCTCCGTTCCAGGCAAGGCTCCTGCCCGCACCTCCTACACCATCTGAAACTAATTTACCAAGGTCAAGAAGCCAGGCAGGGAGATTACGCCGCTACAGTTACCTCAAATACATTTTAAGTGGCTTTAACTACGTAGGCTTCGATTGCGTGTAGAAAGGCATATGAATGTGTTTTAGTAAGCATAACTGGCAGAATCCATTTGACACCGCTGTGTGTACTCCACCCTCATTCTATGGTTGTGTAAAATAAAAGTCGAAACATATTTTTATGCAAACTTTTATTTGTGCTCCTACACTTCTACAGTATTTAAATGAAATGCTGTATAATTATTGCTGGGATAAACGCTCACATCTACACAATCATGTGCTAAATAGCACAGTTTGTGTTTTTATGTTGTTTAACTTAGTAATGCATACCTTTAGCATGTACGCCGCTTGATTGTGCATTTTTTATTTAGGTGGGGGTTTGAAACGGCTTTCAGTACAGGGATGGAAATAAGACTCCCATTGCATAGCGGTTTGATTTATTCCTGGTTTTACTAAGGCCCTCCCTGAGCTTGTTACCTATATACTGTGGTTAATCAACCTCTTACTAAAACCTGGAATGGGTGAAACTGCTTTACAGTTGGATGAGCCACTACGTTATCTGACAGTGTGCTGTGGTGTCGGCTTCTGAAGAGTGTGAGCATGAATGAAAAGCTGATGTTCAAGAGGAAAGGAAGCACGCTCATAGCTCAGTCATCATCTACAAGGTCACTGAGTGGCATGAAGTTAAGATTGCTGACATGTAATCTGGAATACTTCACATTATGAGATTAAAGGCGAATGCTTCTGAATTGTGCCATGCAAACCTATTTAGAAACAGAGATTGATAATGTAAAAATAACTTTTCTGCTGTTCCGGTGGCCACTTTGTGTACTTTTCCTATTTTGGGCTTATTAAAAATAAATATATAAAAAAAGCGTGCCGATAACTCTCAATATGCTAATCCCTACTCTGTAATCCCTGGAATGTTTTTGACATTCCACAACTCTGACCTTTCCTACCACCACAATCTCCAGACTTGCCTGTTTAGAGCAAAAGCCACCTGCTCCAGCCTCTCCCACCCTCTTTCACAGGACTCAATGGGGCGCTTGTTTAGACCACAGCCGTGTTGTGAGAAGCCCGGGTTTCATGGGTAAAGATAACACCTAGCAGCCCTGTCTTTCACTGCCGCACACAAGCCAGATCCTGCTAACACCTTCCTGTACAAGCAGGGTATAGGAAGAGTTAGGGTCTCGATCTGACTACAATCTATTAAATTAAATATACAATGATAATATAAGTGTTTCCTCAATTACTACGCTGGCTTGATCACATGCAGTCATGCTCTCCAGCCACGTCATGGAATTCAGAACAGACCTCCGCGGAACGATGTATAAACTCAGGGAACTAAAACTTACTGGACTCAAGACAGGACAAATAAACCAAGGTTGCTCTAATCAGAAACAGTTTTCTTATGAAATATATCAACAGTAAAGCAGTGAATAAAAAACTCAAAAGTACAGCAAATGTACTGTGTATGGGTTACATGCCCTGTTTTTTTAAGCCACTTAAAAAACATTCAAAGACAGCTCTTGGCTTGGTCACATCCACTTGTGCCAATACTCCTGTACACAGAGGCTTATAGTCCAGAAAGAAAGCTTTCATTCAGTACATTTTTCCTGGTTAACAATAAACATGCAATGATGAAAACCAGAAATCCCCACAGACAAAGACAAAGCAAAGAGTTTTAAACTGTTATCTCATTGCAAACTGTTATTCCCTAAAGAGGACTACACTAGCGTGCCGCAGAGATGCGTGCAAGTTCTTAATACTACCTATTCATACTGTAGCACTCACCCACTCTTCCCAAGAGTACCTGTGTTTGATATCAATGCACTCTAAAACAACACCGTCTTAACATAAAGGTACAGTGATTCTTATAATGGCACCCTTTATGGAGGAATCCTGCATCTCACTACTTTAAAATCTGCCTCAACCGCCCGCTCAATCAGTCAGAGTGCTCTCCTCTCCTCACCCCCCCTCCCCCACCCCCCTTAGCGTCCCAAAGGGTCATCCTTTCACTGAATGAGCTTTTTGTGCTTGCACTTTCCTTCAAACTAACCTTTGCTAAGGCTCACTGATCCCTCTGTGCTGCTACCTCCCAGTGCCTGTAATGCCACTCATAAACATTGAACTTGACACGCCAATTTACCAGAGTCTATTAACTGGGCTTTACAGGACGAGGAAGGGAGAGGAAGAGAAAAGGGAGTGCAGAGTAATGTGCCTCCCTGAACAGGAAGCCGTTTCCCTGATAACAGTAGTACTGTTCTTGTGATTTTAAGATTATTCCTTTAAATAAGATGCAGCTTCTTCCCATCTATCTTAAAGTGTGTTTTCCAAAACCTCACAAGACTCTCCCTCATGTAGGATGTCTAACGAGTTTAAAGTCTCTCGTATACTAAAGTGCATCATTGCGTTCATGCAGCTGTCTTTTTATAAACCATTAGACGTATGCACAGATGTTTGCGTATGTTTTGTCCTTGTGGTGTTGCAGACTGTTCCGCACCTCCAAGGACATCTCACAGCAAACCCTGACCACTCGTGAAATCAACTTCAAGACCTTTAGGTTAGAGGTTCGGTAAACACTGCAGTATCTTACGCTAGTTTGATTAAAATATAGTTTTGTTATCTCTGACCAAGAGAGGCAAAGATGCAGTCTGTGTGCCCTAGATGACTGAACTTAAAGGGAGCAATCTATTCCGTTGCAGTAGGGTTGCTTAGTGGCCCAGAGGATTCATTCAGATACCAGAATGGAAAAAAAATAGAAAGGACTTTAGAGAAAGTCTGGTATATTGGTTTGAAATCCATCTGCCTCTCCTATAAAAAAACAGAAGCCTTTTTAGCAGGAGCTGTTATTACCATGCCAAAGCCTGTGCAGAGATCCAACTCTCAGAGAAATCTTGCTGGTAAATACATTTCCTACTCGAAGTGGAAAAGGTCAAATATAGTGGTCTCCAATACATTTTTTTTAAAGCAATACTGTTTTTAAAAAAGAGGACTCCAACCAGAAACACATTTTTTATTTCCATTTTTACTGGCCAATCAGGGACCATGCATTTTTTTTTTTATTAGACTGAGAACAAAAGCTACTGAATTTCTTTTTACATAATTATTTGTGCTGAAGACTAAATCGGGGGAGAAAAACTGGATTGTAACAATTAGAAGGCATAAGAAGATGTTATAGCTGTCAAATTAAAATATGCTAACTTAGATCTTAAACCACAATCAGTAAATGTTTACGTTTAAACGGTACATTTCAGCTTACTGAAGTTAGCGTACACATTTGCAATATGGCATACCTGCGGCATCGCTACGTAAATACCAGGATGGAGTATTGAAGATTCAGCCAGCTTACAAAGGGAACTCTGGGAGGTCGGCTTGACCATTAAACATCACAGGAGACCTGAACCTGTATGACCATGCCACTAAACAAACCTGTTACATAGTGTCCAAACAAGATAAAACATAAAACTAGGACAGCTAGTTATATTGTGCACTGCTGTACAAACAGATCCTTTCTGGTCAACCTGTTTGTTCACAACCTTGAATAGAGGGCTATTTGCCCAAAGCACATTTCTCCAGATGCCTTGTCTCATGGTCCTTTACTTTTGCTCGAGGAATGTTACATCCATGTAAACAGTAGCTGCGGGGGGAGTTCTATAGATGTTGATGGTTTTAAAGCCAACACGCCTCCAGTGTGAGATCTCTCACCCCCAGTGTGGGGAGGTGGATCGGGAGGCTACCGTAGCTTTCAATTGTTCACCCTTAAACTTAAAAGCTCAGTCATGCGATTTTCCTTTTTTAAAACCAGCATTACTGAATCTTGTTGATTGTTGCTTCACTTAAACGCTCTTTTTATTTTCTCCTTAATTTTTCTTCATATGTTGTTATCTTCTTTTAATATTATTTAAATATCATTTCAAGTTATGGATGGGTTTCCTAATACGATAGTAATAAAATATTTAAAGAAGAGGAAAAGACATCCAAGAAGTGCATTAGGTGGATACGGTATAATTCTAAAGATGCTCAGATTAGCAGACAGTCATGGCAGACAATTCTCTAATTCCTGCAAAAGTGCACTGAGCTTGTTTGAAAGGTTAAAGTGTCAGAATTGAATAACTGGATATAATTAAAAGCTTAGATGGGCCTAATTAGAGAGGGAGAAGATGGAACAAAGCTGTCTGTTCTAGACTAGCTCAGGAGATGCAGAATTTAAAATGGAAAGTGACTTTTTTATACTCAAGGTAGACTATTTTTCACAAATAGTCTTGCATGCACAAACACACATAGACATCATATATATTACGCAACCAGAATTTAAAATGCATCTAAATGGAATACTCTGAATAATAACTGTACTCCCAGTGTGCACTGTTTCAACTGCTAATCAATCAAAGGAAGAACAGGATCACTCTATATGCAAGAAGAATCTTAAACAGTCAGTGAAATAGGAACATCATTAGGTGTCTGTCTACTTAAGAATTTATGTTTATGATTGAAGTCAGGTGACTATTTTACATTTATAGATGGATGGACTGACACAGTAAGCTATTGATAAAGACGCCTTGTCAAAAGCTTGTCTACTGGGCTACGTTTCTTTAGTTTTACTCAGATTTCATGATTGAGTGTTTGAATGACAGATAGATATAGAGTGCTACTCCTAGCTACTGTATGACTGTTCATCTGGCCTGGTAAAAGGTATGCATCAGTGAAAAGCCCCAGCCTCCTTTCTAGTGGAACGTGTGTGTGTCACTATTTCAACTAATGATATTCCAAGGCAGACTCAGGCCATGCCAGACTTCAGAAGTTCTTTCCGAATGCCTGTGTTATTAAAGGGGAGGGGGGACATGCGGTCTTTGAAGTCTCCAGTAACACAACCTGACTCCTCCCCTGGGAACGATCCCCTCATTGTGAGAAGCAGAGTCTTCAGTCAGCACTGCCGAGGCAGTGACTCACACACACACACAGCTCCCAGCTCTCACTCTCCACAGATTAGACACTGCTCATCAGCTGGACCCAGCATTGAGTGCATGTCCCCAGCTGGCCTAGCCTAACCTCTCCATACCTCTTCTCTTCAGCAGACTGCTGGGCGCTCACTAACTGACACCATCATAGGACTCATTACATAACCCGGACTGAAAATGAATGCGCAAGCATGTCAGCTTGCTATTGCAAATACGTTTGTTTTGTAAAACAATTGTCTGAATTCCCCTTTTTGTAAAGATAACTATGGATTCACTTCTGATTTTTTTTACCCGCTTTTGCCTGCATGTCTGTTCAAACATAGGTGTTCCAGTTCTTATCAACCCCTCCATAAACCAGAAGCATGAAAAATACAATCAGTCGGACATCCTTTGGTGTCAGTTTTTTTTTTTTCTCTCCAAAAGCCTTATAATATATAGAACTCTACAAGTGCTGTACTGTATTGTGCAAATTATACTAAAACTACAATTTTTGGGGTTATTTTGTTGATCATCTTGCTGATGATCTTCAGTATAAATTGGAGCGAGATATGCATCTCAATATAAATAATAATAATCTTAAATAGTTCCAATTGATTTAAAAATGTGAATCCTGCAAACCATGTCATTTATTTATGCTCCTCTCTTAGTCCATCCCAGACACATCAGGCATTTTCTATTACAAGCTTCGAATGAAATTAGTGCTGAGTTCAACTTTTCCTAATGGCTGTGAGAATTACAGAGCCCGCAGAATGCCTGTGGACAGGCACACACATTAGACACATGTTTTAATGGCACAGAGACACAGCAGACAGGAACCACTTGTTCTTATCGCTATAGCTTCTCATGTATTTCAATTAAAGCAGGAGGCAATTTGGTTTCTAAATCAGGCACAAGCAACCGATCCGGAAGCCAGAAGAGATCAGAGGCTTCCTGTCACTGTCCCCATGTGTGTGCCTGCATCGGGATACTGATCACAGATGGGGCTTTCAGCACAAGAGCAATGCATGAACCCAGCATAGTCATGTCCCTTCAGAGTGTATATAACTGTACAACACCAACATGCAATACATGGAGGCTGCTGCATAAGCTGCAGAGTCTGCTTCCTTTACTCAGTACACAAGCACGAAACTAGTTTTCACCACTTTCATAGCAACTCTATATTACAAAGGCTTGCACGGTCGCTTTAAACTGTCTTAAACCATCTGTACCAATAAATGGAACACTACAAGTATGTACAGAACAACAGATGCTGAGCTATTACAGTACAATTTCAAAAGTCAATTCCAGCAACTTTGATGTAATTCTTTATAATACTATTTGTCAAAGCCTTTTTGTCTGTTGTTAGCAATTCAATGTTTTTCTTGGCAAGTTATAAACATATTTCCAACATTATTCAATACATCAAGAAATATTAAAAAGAACAATCCTAGCATGTCAGTGCACTACAGTAGATGTGCAGTACTTACAATCCTTATCCCCTTTTTATGAACAAACACCCTCGTTTTGCTATGGATTTTACAGTACAGCATTAAATGTGACCCTGTTTCAATTTCTACCCTTTCATTATGCTTACAAAGTCAGGGCTTCTAATTTAATTTATCTTAATTCTTTCAACATTTTAAAGAGATCTCCAAAAAAATAAAATTACTCCAGTCAGAACGGCAGGTTTTAAACTACTATAACATCTGATCCCTTCGTGACTGTTCAAACACCACAGCTTAGAGGTTTGACTGTTGAAAAATAACTCCACTCAACACAAATGACCAGTTAACCAGTCCGGGCCTGGGTATGCACCTACATTTCCTTATAACTTACTTTCAAATAAGACACTAAGACTATTTAATTAGCTATAGTACGGTTGTCTTTTTACAAAGTTACTTTGTTGAGAGAGTTAAGTGGCTGCTGTTTTATTGCGGTACTCTTATCTTGCTCCACAGTTCTTAATACAGTGCTCCCAGTGTGTAATAAATACATGCTTGAAGACCATTCTCATCCCCTCCCCCAGCGACAGGTGCTCCCTGTCTTCACAAGGTCAGCTCCAGGTTGGTTCTTTTGAAGAGGGGATTCAAAGGAGAGAGAAGACCCAGGCTGCAGATCAAACACGCAGCTGTCTGAAATGTTACACTCTGCTGCCAGTCCCCCGGAACTCACTCAGTGACTTTAATCTAATAAATAGTTCCCCGTTTGAATCCTTTATAAAAGTTTACCACTGTAATTTTGCACTTTTCCCATGGTTATACTATGCATTTACCCTAGTTTATCCTGGTTTGCCATGTTTGTTAATATGCTTTACCATACCTTGCTATTCTTTACAATGCTTTCCTATGCTTACTGTGCTTTCACTGTGCATTATTACACGTTGCTGTACTTTTACTATGGGGAACCTTCATAAGGGATTAATACACCTTTCTTTTACACTTGTATGCTGTTTATAATAGTTCAGAGTCTTATTGCTACACTCATTTTAATTCCCCCATAGCTGCATCTATCTAGATAAAAGACTACTGTACAGTAAGTAACTATTCTTAAATTGATTTGATTTACTCAGTAGATACAAGGATATTTTTTCAGAAATCCAGACAGCAGATGCCACTATTCCACCGTCACTAGAGCGGGTCTGTAAAACTGAAACCTCAAAGTTGTTTTTATATCCTACAGAAATGGAAAACTTTCTCGTATGACATGATCATAGTCCTGTGCCAATAGCTGTAAAAATGATTAATCCTTGATATATTTTATACAGGTTAAACATCTCACTGGGATTCAGAATCTGTTTAGCAGAGGATACCTGCTGGCTTAAACATATTATATATACACATAACTAAGACGGTTGTTAGCATATAAATTAGGGATGTGCCGAAACTTGTATTTTCAGAGTAATTAACTTAGAGAAATCTGAAGCCGTTTGGTATGAATTAAATGGAATAAAACATGTTAATTACTCAACACAAAACAGTGCCGTCCCTCGGTCTGCCTTGTTTGCACAATTAGTGTGTTTCAATCAGTACCAATCTGGCTGTGTTATTTAATATAGAACCTGTCCTGATCAAACTAACTAAAGCATATATATGTATTACAATCAATAATTTATTTTATCCTTTTGATATTCAATCTTTTTCTTTCACTCTCTTTAGAAATGTGTCATCTTTGCAGTGTATTGTGGGATTGTAATACTGGCCAAGGTGTCGCCTCTGGTTAAACTCAACAAAGAAATAACTATCCCAGTTCCCACAGCGGCAGCGCTTGAGTTGGGTTTAAGGAAAGGTCACGTTTACTTGATGAATCAGTTGCACTTGCTAGTTTTGCAACATATTTTCATTGTATGGCAGTAGAGCAATGTTAGCACCCTGGATGAGAGGGAAATGTGCTTATCCACGAGTATCCGCACACCCCTATTATAAGCCCATATTGATACAATATAATATTAGCTGTTTAATAAACAAACATGTAGCGTTCTGTTTTACCAAGTGATCTTCAGTGGCAATACAGTGTAAAGAAATGCCACAGCATATTGCGCTTCTAGTGTGGTTGATTATGTCATCTGCAAATGGTTTAATTAATTTACATTGTTTAAAAGGTTGGAATTGACCATTTACTAAAATAGTAAAGGCATCTGTCAGGTATTTTAGTCACGTGCTGATAGATAAAGAGTTCGTCTCCAGGTTAACACATCAGTCACAATACAGCAAGCTGCTCACACCATTATGAAAATGTCTAAATATATAAAATGAATTAAAATAATAAATAAAATTAAAAACACTAAGAGCACCATCCATCACAGTGCTGGGGTAATGACTATATATATATACTGCAATTCATCCCGGGACTGATTAAGTAAATAAATAAATAAACCTGACACCCTCCAAACAACATCAATCACACACTGCTGGGGTGCTGACGTAGTGTAGCCAGGATGTCTTGCTTTCTTGAACTGGAGTGTCCTGTCAAAGAGGATTTTGTTACCTTTTAAAACGCAGTAACTTAGCCCTCTAGAACTAGTTTAAACGTACAATAAAAAAACAAAGTAAAATGCTAAGTTTTTCATTTACTTCTATTTTTTATGCTTTTTTTTAGAGCATTTTACTGCATTGGGGAATCAAACTGAATTGTATTAAATGCTAATCTGTTATCCACAAATTACCCCTTAAAATAGCCATAGCAATTTTTTTTTAATTTCAACCCACATATCCGACTCTGCATGGCATTGGATTCCAAGTTACTGTGTCCAAAATGCTGCAGTTGACAGCTCTATACAGTAAGGTTATGTTATGAATTTCTTAATCGCTCTCCTTATATTTTTCCCCCAATGTGCACTGAAGGTAACAGTTTTCTCACGGCAAGTTATAAATACAAATACAGTATATTACACTACGCTGTGCCTTTTTCAATTATCACACAGCCAGCAATTAAAAAACCACCAACAGTTACACAAGGTTACAGCGATTACTGCCAAACTGGAGCAGAGAAGGCCAGTTACAATTTGTACTTGTTTTTGTGGAATAGCAAGCAGTACAAAAGGGCCCCACTGGAAAGCAACGTCACACTCCAGAGCTTATTATCAGGCCCTGTACCCAAAGAAAAATATCGAGCTGGATAGAAACCAAAAGCCATGCCCTTTCAGTACCTCCTCAGCCCCACTGTCAGTCTCCCATAAAAACTGTACACCTCGGTGCTTGAGACAATACCGCTGTGGGAAGGACTGTCGTTGCGTCCTCCACATCCTCTAAAGCCCTGCCTGAGGGGAACAGTTTTTGGGAAGCTGTGATATTTGAACAGTCACAAAGGGATCGGATGTTATAGTAATATACTGAAGACGACGCAGCTTAAAAAACTCTTTCCTCAAGGCTTTACGAATAAACGGTTGCCATGGTAGATTTGCAGTTTAATTTTGCAGATTGCCATGCTTTCTCCATTAGATGCTTTACTATACATGTTTAACCATGCTTGCTTATGCCTTACCATGTCTCTTTGCTATTATTTTACCATGGTGCACCGCAGTAAACTGTATTTTCATCTGTGTAGACAGCAGGTCGGTGACATACTGCTCAATTATCAATATCATTGGCCACTGGGAGTGGGCAGCTGTTTCTCCATTATGACTTCCAGCCCAAAACCCCACTTTCACACTCTTTACTTTCAATGAATTCATTCAGGAGAAGCAGCATCGAGTACTCTCAAGAAGAATATGGAAGATCAACCACAGCTATAGTGATGTGATGACATATTAACACAGTGTGATAATTACATCCGGAACACAAAATTATAAGTAACCTAAAGAAAAATTGCATGTTGGTAATACACTTTTGGTGTGATGATGACATTGAAATTTGCAGCAACACCACACACACAAAAAAAAGCTACTTACGCAAAGTTTAGCTTTTAGGTGCCATATTATAGTAGTTATACTGTAGTGAGTCCTTTATTAGTATAAAACCCATTTTAAATATGTTTGAACACCAGAAAATGACGCTTGTCGTTTATCCTGTACATAATGATGCAAAATCTCAAAGGAGATTTTAAGATTTTATCTGACGTAGTTTATAATCACAACATGAGCACATGAAAAAAGTTAACAAGCTAACCGCGCACCAAGAAAAACTATTCAAATATTCAAACTATTAACCCCTGACCTCGCTGGGGACATGAATCAATATCTCGGTTCCAGTAACCAGTTATTATAACCAATTACAGTATCCTGGCTGGAGGTTAAACATGCCTCAGTCTAATAAAAACAATAAGTACTTGGGCAGCTTAGTACAATACATAGGGCTGGAACAGCGAGAGTCTCATGTTTCACAGGCAATAGCAAAAGTGTTACCAGTGTTTACAGCATTACAAAAGTAAATACTGGAGTACAACTATATAACAAAAAATAACAGAAGGGCCAGGTGTAAAAGTGTGATGCTCTTTATATTTGAAAATGTTCATACACAGAACGATTTGGAAGGCGACTCATACTGCATTATGAAATTTCAGATCCGTGGGATATATCTAGCCACAACATTATTTCACTCATTTGTCAGTGTAAAAGCAGGAAAATATTGAATCTCGAAAAACCTCTGGAACAATTTAAAAGTTAATAATTTAACAGCAGGAAATGTGCAAGAAATGCCAGGGGATTTTATACATTGAGTTTTGGCCACGCACACACATACAGTAAACTGAGTAGCCCCCTCCAGACATTAACTGCTGTGTACATTTTAACAAGTGTGCTCAAATGGACAAGGACTCCCGCATAACCAGATATTGTTCATTTCAGGCAGTGGAATGGAAAGGGGAACATAACATGAGGTCGAGTAGACAAACGTTTCAGCTACCAGGTGAACAATGTAGCAACCAGTTGCCAGAGTACAATTCTCTAAAAACATCCATGAGAGATGCTGATGAAGTTGAAAAAAGTCCTGTTCAAGTAAGCTAAAGAGATTTGTATTAACCCTCCCTGTGTCGAACAAATAGCACATCACAAGCAGGTCACGTCTGGAATTGTTCAATTCAATTCCAGGTGGGACGAGTTCATAGGTGTAACCTTATCCAGGTCTGCAGAGGGGATGCTGGAGGTTTTAATCAGGAATCTCAGCATGGGGCGATTAGTGGGGACCGTTCACTGAAACAAATCTGTTTCTACTTAGAACTGCAGCCGCAGTGATGGTACTGTGAATAACCAGCACAACAGTTTTAATAATTTCCTACAGCCCACAGCAAACCCGTTTACACACCAATTTATGTTTAGAATTTCTGTGAACACCATCATATGTGTGCAAGATGATGTAATAAAGCAAGATGATCCATGCTTTAGAAGGAGATGTCACTACAATCACTTTTTTAAAGGTTTATAGGGAAGTTAGCGTCTTCTGATAGTCACAATAATTTAGTGGCAACTTTTTGTTCACAGTGGAAATCCTGGTATGTGAGAGACAGGGTGCAGAATGGAGTGGTGGGGGGGTTGTTGGATGGAAGTTGAGATAAAGTGTAAAACTTGTTCAGGAATTTTTATATTTTTTATAAAGTTCTCTGCTCAGCAAAAAAAGCTACAACTTATTTCCCATTCCTACCTTATCTCAACCACCTACTCCATTAAGAACTCTCTATTTATAACTATGTTGATAGTCATGGGAAAAAATCAATTACTGTTAAATATAGAGCACTATAACAAATAATCTAAAGATTTCTATGGCATTTTCCTTTGATCTTACGGTTGGTCAACTGTACGATTCAGCAACTTCCTTCATCGAATAAACCAGTGGACACCTAAGACAGACACCTAAAACAAATGTACACACTCACTTGACACACATACTATACATACATACATACATGCACACACTAACATGTAATCACATTCACACATGCATACAGTACAGACCTTGGAATGACTTTGCAGCAAAATCATTCCAAACTTTCATGTTTCTGGTTTGTGAAGCTCAGAAACTCCAATCTCTCAGCGGGAGGTAGGAAACAGACACCACCCCCCCCCCAACCCAAAACCCCTTCCTTGCGGAGCATGCCAGCACAGTTCCCGCTCGCCTGTTATTTTCGTTCTGGATCAGCGACGGTCACTACATGTGCCATAAAAAAAGCTACACAACATAAAACCTGATCCTCTGGGTGGGGAGAGGGGGTGGAATATCTGAAGTTATGATTTTTAGTCCAGCCAGTAATTAAATACACATTCCAGTAAAGGTATTGTAAGCTGTGGAACATAATTGCATTAATTTTAATAAGCTTCCATCTCTGTCCTCTGGTCGTGGTCTCTGTGCTGAACAGACATGAAAGTAGTGGACTTCAATGTAGTGCATACACTTATGTATGGATGTGTTCCTATTCCATAATCTCATGTGCTTGTATATGGGACTATTTTATCAGAGAGAGGAAAGCTAAAACACATCAGCAGATCAGCTAGGATATATTTGTGAGTTCAGGAGTGAAATTCTACGAGGCTCTGAACCTGGATCCGTTTGCTCACAGTTCTCATCTGTGGCCACACCCAGCACTGTATCCTCAAACTAATAACTTAAGAACAAAGGCATTAAGGAAACATGAGCAAAAGAAGCAGTTCTCAGCTGAAGTTCCAGCTGCAGTCGTCCCCAGAGCTCAGAGTGTGGGTTGGAGGGGCTCCTTCCCAACCTGTCGGAGAGATAGCATTAGAATATCACCTGGAGACTTCCAGGGTGCAAGCCAGCAGGTCCTGCTCCCACTCTGAAAGCCTACATTGTTTCACTTGGAGTCCAGTCCTGTCAAATGAAGGGAACTTGGGGATTGGAGGGGCTTAACATTTCCCTGTGTGAATCCCAGAGCAGCCAAGCACAAACCAATTTACCATCTGGGCCGGCACATTTTATATCCACGGTACTCTTTGCATGTGTGTGTGCGTGCATACATTGGCATGCAAAGTGGTGAATTTCTACTGTTTTCTTTGGTGCAGAAGTTCATTTAAACTGACATTTGAATTTAACAGGACACAAATGAGACAAAGGATAACTACTGTACAAGATTTAGCAAGCCATTTATATTACTGGACAGGTTTTCTCATTTTGCTTTTTCAGGAGTGTTCCGTAAATGCTCTGGTCAACCCCCAGTTCTTCTTGTATTTGCTCTGTTTAATTTAGAGCAAAATCCAATGATTGGACTCTGGAGACATTGACAGGATATATATATATATATATATATATATATATATATATATATATATATATATATATATATATATATTTATATATATATATTAACCACTACTCCACACTATATCCAAACAGCTAAGTTAGTATAAAGGGATCAGCTGTATAAAGACAGGTCATTCCAGCTCAAGTGGACCACATTCTCAGAGGGGTGTTTCTTCCATCTGTGGTTGATGATTAGATGGAAAAAGGATCCAGGGTGGGTGTTGTGTGTGAGGGCCTGTATCATGAGAATGTGTGTGAAGGTGGTGTCAATTTTGATGAACTTTGACATAATTCTCCTCCATGTGACCTAGACAAATATCATTAGTATAATGTAAAGCTTGCATTAAAGGGCTTTCCAACACAAGTCAGTGCCTTATAGGTTCGGTGACCCCTCTTGGCTCTCTTGAGGTGGAATGACCCAGATGTGATGTCTACAAAAACAGCCAAATAACATAAAATGGATCAGCCTTACAATGAGATATCTACAAAGAAAGAGTAGCCCTAAAAATGTGAAACTAGCCTTGCAAGACACAACAGAACTGGGGCTAAGTCCCCACATTCCATTCATAAACTCAAACTTGTAGGAGAGAACGGCTGACATTAAAATGGGGGTCAAGATTGGACAATGTCTGTTGATAACCATAAAGAATGTATCATTTTCTTTAGCCATTGTACTGAAAAACAAGTATCACTTGAAAAACAAGGTCATTTCGGTATAGGTGTGAGAGGCAGCAACCAATGAGCAGGAAAGATGTCCAGACCACCAATCATTCAGCATCTCTGCACTTTTCAACATTTGTTTCTAATTTATTTTTCTGAAAGCTTGGAAACATCTATCACATGTTAATGTAAACAGTTGTCAGCTTTCTATTTGCAGTATACACAAAAGGCATAAAACATTCATGTTGATTGATTCTGGCTTTCACACTTGACTGCAGCCTGTTTACAATATATCATACGGATAAACAGAAAAATGCTATTAAAAACCAACAGAATTTTCACTGCCATCATCTTCAGGTAACAAGGATGATGTTGTTATTTAAAGGGGACCTGCACCCAAAAGGGAAATGGCAAGTTTTAAAGCACAATAAAATGTAGTCCTGTTTTTCCTGCTGTTATGGAGTAGTCAGGGACTTTTGAAATGATCTCATCATTTCTCTATTCAGAATAAATAATAATTCAAATCATCCCATGGCAAAAAAGTGAAGTTGTTTTATTGTTCATTCCATTATAGAATTACAGAATCTTCACCATGAGTGGAATGGACAGAAACTCACTGTTGATGGGACTCTTGACAATTTAAAAACAGAAATCATTTCATATATTTTTCTGGCCTGGAGTGGCTCCATTGAAGAGCAACCAGACTAATACCAGGGCTTAAAGAATTAAACTATAAAGACAGTTTGAGAGACCTGAATGTATTTATCCAAGAACAAATAAGAATTAGATGGGATATGAAGTCTTCAAAATATTAAACACAAACCCTAGCGAATACTTGAAGCATAGCACATAAACCAGGACCAGACGACACAGTTGGGTATTAAGTGGAGACAGACATAGGACAAAGAGAAGGAGACATCATTACACAGTGGTGAGGGGATGGGATGGGTTATTTATAGTCATAATATAGATACTGAAACACTGGGACCCTTTAAGACCAGTATCTGTAGCACCCGGACAACCTTTGATGTAAAGACGACCAGAAAATGAAAGCAGAGGTTTAGTGCAGTCTTGAAAGACCTTGGCTCTTCCACTCCGGTCCATTGTAGGACTTTGTTCCAAACACTTAAAATAATTATTTAATGAACCCTGCTAAATATCAAATGCATAATTACAACTAAGTCTTAGACTACCCCTGTGTAAAACACAAGGAGACTTGTTTATGGTTTTCCCCGTTTTCAAAACAATAAACAACTCAGAATGTCAGAGCTACAGTGTTCCATACCATGTTCAATTTGATACTGGTATGTTAGCTGTTCACCAAAGTTTTCCATGCATCGTTCTAGCTTTATGTGCACTACTAATGAAACTCACACACACCTGGCTAATGTAAAATAAACACAAGCACCCCCTGTGGTTTTGCTTACACTGTAATTGAAAGAAATGGCAAAATAAAAAAAGCCATTCAGAGAGCCAGTTAATTTATTTTCTCTTTTTTCTTATTTCCACTTTTCAGTAGAACAGATAGCCTTTTCTACTTATTATAGGATTTGTCAAACTTTAAACCAGTTGTGTAATTGTTGGCTATTTTCCCACCCTACCCCTGATTTCCTGTCTGGGTCTGGTTTCCATAGAGACGACAGGAACTGCAGCATATGGAGGCTTCTGCAGCTGGTAGGCCTAGGCCCAAAGCCCAAACCCTAAAGCCTGGTGCCACATGTAGGTCATCCTCCAAACAGACACAGTATCTAGCACACTGGCTTTAACTTAGGCCCTTTAAATACATTTAGTAACAACCTCAGCCCTTTGTAATTCAAACAGCATGTGATTTAAATGGAATAAAATACAGTATATTTATACAATGTCAAGTTGGTTAGTCCAGACAAGTTATAGAGGAAAATAGTCAATAATTGAGGAAAGATACAAAGTCTAGATTTTCCTCACATTTTTTCTGCCTAAACATCAGGGTTACCAATCACCAGAAGAACTGCAGGTGGCTGTGAGACTGCAGTGCAATCGGTTTTCAGAAAAAAACAAACAACTTAAAACTAGAACCTGTACAGCCAATAGAATGTTGCACAGGAAAATGAAATTCACAACACCTTCTTCTTCAAGTTCTTCTATAAGTGGTTTGCAGCTCAAATGTACATTTTCTTAAAGGGGTTACAAAAAAGAAGAATATTGTTACAGGCTACTTGCACAGAAGATGTTGCATTGGAACAAAAAATACAAAAATAAGACACAAAGCAACTTAACCAACATTCTCTTTAAAATCAAAACAGCTGATCAGCAAAACTCTCTGCCAACTCGTTTCCTACAGAGCACCATTTGTGATTGCACGCCCTTTCCAGAATTAATTACAAGGGAGAGGCAGCCACATCTCACTCCCATATGTTATTCAACAGCTGGTGAAAGCCCTATTACACCCTTGGAATATGGACAGGTGGATATGGACACTTTACCCGCACAATTATTCAGTAAAGAAATATCCACTAAATGCATTTGACGCTTTCCTGCTTGTCATAAAGACACATTTAGGGTGTCGTGTTTTGTTGTTGTTTTTTTTAATGAATGAAACAACATTGTGTCACTAAAATTACAATAGTGCTTTAACCCAACAGAGATGTCACTATGTGCCTATCTTAACAACAAGGCTAGACTGAAGGCCCTCAAGACAGTGACTGAGCTGGGAGATGAAACAGGGATCTCCTGGCTCTCTGCCCTCAAGGCCTCATTGCCTCTTTGCAGAATCCCTCTGTAAACAAAAAACTCTCGCTTTCCTGCTTTCTTTCCTTTATCTGTTTGGTTTCGCTTGCCAGTTGTTTTGATGTTTAGTGTGCAGAATTCTTTCCTCTTCCTATCCTTTTTGGTACATAAACTGCTCTTTGTTCCTCTCAAGTCCAGATGCTGGCTTTGCGAACCAAAATTCTGGACACTTTCAGCACAAAACAACATAAGTTTTCCAGAAAACCTACCACTACTTCAACCCCTATCTTTTGTCCTTACATTCCCCCCTACTCCACTATTTCACTACATCATTCCCCTCTCCTCCTCTTCCCAGTTTCACCACTGTATTTTCTGATGCCCAGAAAACTCAGAAATGTTTAATGAAAGGTAACAAACTAGCACAGAGGACTTAAAAGAAGAACAAATTGTTACAGATAGACATGGTCAAACCTATGTCTAATGGTCTTACTAAGTACTACTCTGTTTCATATTTACATGGATGGTGCCATCCAATTTTTTAAATTAATTAAAAACTAGAACCAAACAATCTTGCAAAGTTATCTCGCCAATGCTCTGATTTCTATATGCATATATGGGTGTAATATGTAATGTAATAGTCCAAAACTTTGAGTTCTTTGGAACCGATATCTTGGACATGCAGTAAACACAGCGTACAGCAGAAAATATGCAGCTACGCACACAGAAAAGATAATCTCTCAGTTTACATTTGCTAAAGTAATGACTCATGTCTGTGTTTAGAGTTCAGGAAACGTGGAGCGTGAAAGGGGCTGGGGATTTTTTTGGGGGAAAATAAGCTCAATCAGGAGTATACTAAGATAACATCGAATCTTGCTTCTATCAGAAACTGCCCTATTTGTCTGTTCAAACCAAGTGGTTTACTTCACTGCTTTAAAATCTTCAACGTGCATGAAGCCCTTTTATGGGCATAACTGTCTCTAGGGGTGTAACTACAGTAAAGTCATGATACACAATATGCAGGTCACAATACTATTCTAACCCCCATACAATGTAGTCATCCTGAGGGGCTACTTCTGTTTCATGTGTAAAAGATCCAAATGATTTTATGTAATCATTAACCACTGAGCTTCTTAAACACACTATCTCCCAAACTGCAGCCAACAGCACTCTTACAACTGAGCTACTCAAACCCACTACCTTCCAAACTGCAGCCCAGCACTCTTACAGTTAAGCTACTCTAACCCACTATCTTCCACACTGCAGCCCAGCACTCTTACAATTGAGCTACTCAAACCCACTATCTTCCGCACTGCAGCCCAGCTATATGACTGATCATTCCAACCACTCATTATAATTTGGCTTTCCATGGGGTCCAATAGTAGCTCTAAAATTATTGCTGAATTTATTAAGCGATTTGCAGAAAAAGCAGAGAAAATAATATACCGTGTTATTGGAGCTGTAGATGTAATTTTTGAGTTAAAGAGTCTCAGATGTCAAGCTCTATTCTTGTGAAAGTGGTGTTTTTATACTGTATAGTAGACAAGATTTTCAGACTTTCCAGGCAAAAAGGCCTGAAGACGAATAAAATGAATTCGTTTTTAGTGGATGACATAGACACAGACACACAATTATTTAAATGAAAATGCATATTCTATTTTTATTTGATTTCAGACATCTTTTCAAGCATTGACTGCTCCTTACAGAGAGTTTCTGGTACAAACACAGTTTTAAGAAACATAAAAGATAAAAGCTCTTTCAGTCTGTTTAAAATGTTCACAGAAGTGCAAAGGGCTATTGTCTGCCTGTGAAAACCTTTATTTAGTCGGGTGCTGGTGAACCACAAAACAAGCCCCGGTTACAAAGCACTGCGTAGCAATCAACAAGCTCTGTAAAAAAGAATCAGCCGATTCCAAGAGATTATCAGCTTCACACTAAAGACTACGTCAAACCAGAAAAACGTTTTTGATAAGCCCAGGGTGTGTTCTTAATAATGCAGCCCCACATGCTCCATGATCCTGTGTAAATCATTACACAATGGGTTATTGTGCAGATTCATTTTTACTATTCCTTAAAGTGCTCCTTAATTGGCCTTATGCAGTTTCTGTCTGAGAAATTCGACAGTAGCTGAACACCAACCATCCAACTTGACCAATTTTACTTGGTTCTAACTTACAGCTAACTGCTCTGGGTCTAATATACAACATGTCTACAACTGATCATGTGAAATAGTTCCTAATAAACTGTATTCCCCCCCTCCCCCAGGGAAAGTTCTGTAGAAAGATGATCTGGATACAAATGTGTTCATTTGCTGAGTGTTTGCACTAACAGTGCATATTGTATTCCGACTTTCTGCCCATCACTGTTATTACATGTATACTGCTGTATTGTTGCTTGAAGTTATAACAGCTCCTGCAAGCTTGGTCCTGCATTCTGAAGCTATGCCAGCCTGGACACTAGCTAGTGTAAAGTTTTCCTCACTAGCCAGTCACCATTCAAAGTCCCTAACAGAGAACACAGTATGGCAGGTTGTATTGCCAAACTGAGCGATTAAGAAGCAGAAGATCAATTATCCTGTTACTGCAGGACTGCCTTCTCAATAGAAGCAGAACGTTTCTCTTTACTTTGTGATTGAGATATAAAAGAAGGAGGGCTAGGCAGCTCAAGGGAAACCCTTTTTTATTATATTTGCAAAGCCAGAACTTGAAAGATGGACTCTAGCCAACACAATGGTGTTTACTGCAGTAAGAAACTGTGGCAGCATCTGTTTAAAGTTATAGGATGGAATACTGCACTGCAATAGCAAGCCATACATTGGAAACCATGCTACTTTTTTGGAATCATTAGATGCTCTCAATAAATCTCATGTTTCTATGGACTGCAGTATTTTCAGTAGTGTGGCGAAAGAGTGGTGATCAAGGTGCAATTTGTTAGTTTTGTATATATATATATATATTTTTTTTGTCAGAAGAAATTTAAACTCTTAATGTAACAAAACGTCTTAACTTGTTAACAACAAAGACACACGTTGAGTCCCTGAATTAACCTTCTTAGCTCCTACTTTGGTGGAATTTTAACTCACCATAGTAATCTGCTCATAAATTATTATGAAAAGTACAGTAGTGATGCACTGACAGCAGTAACTTGAAGTGAGCATCCTTTGGTCTGAAACACCACTAAAACACTTGTACTAAGGACGGCAAGATCCCTGGTTCAAATCCCCCCATCCCCGTATTGCGACACCCAAGACAGGCTGTACTTACCATTGGCGTTCTTTCCGCAGATTAGGTGCTCATAAGGCTGAAAGAGCCCCCAAAGTTCTGCGTCGTTGTTGACAACAATCTCCAACGCTTCTCCTGTGATCACGCTACCTCCATCATGGTGCTGCGGCTGCTGTCCAGCCAGCACCCGCGACCTCACCTCATCCACCAGCCCCTCCATGCAGGCAGTCAGACAAATAGCAGCGTACTCGTGGATGCGCACAGAGATGCGGGTGTCAACCATCCAGCGGAAGAAGCGGCCAACAGAAAAGGCGAGCCCGCAACGGGACGACTTTCCCTTGCGGAGCCACTCTCCAGCGCTCATGCTGTAGAGCGAGATAGCCTTGACCATGGCTGACATGCAGCTTTCAGAGAGCGCCCAGCTGAGCACCAGTCGGATGGCGCTCTGGACCTCGAAGCGGGTGCACCGGGAGTGCATGACGCTAAGACGCTGGGCTTCCCTGGAAATTCGAATGAGAGCCCTCCTCATCAGCAGGGAGAGCTTCCGGATAGCTTCTTGGGAAAACACAGTACCCTTCCATGCTCCTTTGCGCAAAACCTTGCCCACCTCCTCGTCGGTCCAGGGAAATTCCTCCAATTCCAGAAGCCTGGGACACTTTGAGAAGATGTCCTCCGGGTCCTCTGGTAGGACAGTGTTAACTGTATCCCAGCTGTTGTTTCTGCTGTTCATAGACCCCGAGTAGTACCACCAGTTGCCCCTGTGCGGAGCGCTGATGAAGTTGGACTTGGAGGAGGATAGGCTCAGGGAGTTGCAGGAGTCACCTGCCCCATAGCCAGAGTCCAGGGTCAGGTCCTCAAGCGTCTTCATGGTCGAGTGGTACACCCCTGCCATGGTTTGCTTATGGTGGTTGTACTTAGTAGCCAACGACTGTGCGCATCGGTCAAGCTGCGATACCAAACTTTGTACAGCGTGCAAGTAAAGAAAAAACAGATGCACACAGGTGTTTAAGCACTTTAGCACTCTTTAAAGAAAGGTTTACTGTATCGGCCTGGATAAAACAATACCCACTGTATTATAATAGTAGTGCTATAAATATTTTTATGATGCAATACGACCAAAAATAAAGATTTTTCGTGAACAGACAGCAGCGTGTTTCATTTTTAGAAACTACATTCATGCATACATGTCCCGTCCAATTTTGGAAAGGTCCCTTCTTTCACAAACTGTTTTTGTTTCTCCCAAATTCCGTCAGACTGCCATTCCTGGCTTTTCAATAAATTGAATTGAACTTTTTATAAACACACGCTAATTACTTCCTCCGTGAAAATCAATATTGACAGTTTTATTGAAGAACGCCGACTCCTTCCTCGTAGACAAATCCATATTTATTTTTTATTTTTTTGACAGCTTTTGAAAACAAAAGTTACCGTGCGGCACACACTGCCTGAATCTCTAACTCCCAGGACTTTTTTTACTCAATGCACAGAGCAAACACCGGCCTGCTAGTATTTTAATGCGATGCTTGATGTTGCCCAATCAGCAGCCCACAGTAGCTATTTGCAGCCAATCAAATGGGGAGTGGGGTGTGGCATTCAAATCAGCATATTTTTTTTTTCTGGTCTAATGTCCCCAATTGACTGCAGTTACTGGAACGGACAGCATACGCTGCTTTTAATATAATATAAAAAGTAAAAAGTGTACTACCATAAAGATAAACAGGTAAACCTGATGGAATTACAGTAAACACATACTAAGAATCGAGTACAGTACAGTACAATATATTGTGTATAAATAAGTATAAAGTACACGACAGTATTAAGATAATGCTAAAGTGTTGACTAATTAAACTGACAATTCAATTTAAGGCTGTTATTATGAATAATAACATTATTATTATTATTATTATTATTATTATTATTATTATTATTATTATTATTATTATCTACAGAACTTGTAGTTTTCGTTTTTGTTTTATTTTTTACTATTGTTTTTATATTTTTGCTGTAGTGCAAAGGCATGTATGCAGCATTGTCATCTGCATACATAAGAAAAATACTTGTACAGAACTTCAGCAGATAGGGACCCTTAAATTACAGCAAATATCGTGTTGGGAGCTGACTCCAGTAAATATTGTGGCAGGCAGTTCATTAAGGGACCAATTCTTCTTTTAATAGTAAAATAAATCAGCAGTCTCAGAGCGAGGGGCCACTCAAAGTGATGGATGCGAGTCTCCGCGCCACGTTATTTTCAGGCACGATGGTGAAAAGAATCTTTGTCCAGAGCCAGGCAGACTTGACCTTGGAAGCCGGAGTTGGGTGCACAAGAAATGACTAAACCACACATCAAAATCACTTTTTGTGTACTATTTCCCCAAGAGCAGATGGTGTGAATGTCTCCTATTCTTCTATTCAAAATTCTATAAACAGTTCTTAGCTTCAAATGATGAAAAATAAATAAATACAAATAACTAATTACATGCAGTAAATTATTTTTTCAGACACTAAGGCTACGGATTTTGCTGCTGCCTCTAGCTGCACAAAACACATTAATATATAACTACTACTCATGTCTCAATTTCTCCAATCAGGCCAATCAAACAGGATATGTATCTTTCTTTAGCTTCTACTGTTAAATGCGTGTGTAAGCCGTCTTAATTTCGGGGGTTCATTCTGGCAGTAGAACTGGTCAAAACAGTCCTCCAGTAGGGTGCTGTCAGTAGATGTTCTAAATATCACATGTAAATTATAATAGTTATTACACGACCGGAAGGAGTTCCCAATCAGGTATGGCAATCTGATAGACACAAAGGTGAAAGATCGGTAGGAATTACTGAGGCGGTGCCAACTTTCATATTCGGTAAGCAACAACTTACCTTCCTTCCTTGCTAGCAAAAAGCTCTAGGCAGACATTATTTCATACAGTTACTGATTCTGATGGAAACCGATTTTTATTACAACCAAAAGAAACAGCGGTTCCATCGTTGGAAGGGGCAAACGACTGTCCTAATTACCACCAAAGTTACCACAAAGTTACCCCAAAGTACCACAAAGTTCCCACAGTTACCATAAAGTACCACAAAGTAACCACATACTACCACAAACAATCTTTAAATAGCATAAACAACAATGCATGTATATCATCTGAGCCGATGTACTTTTATAGCGTTTCAGTGCAGTGCTCCACAAGAAGTTTTTTTTTTAACATGTTTATAAAAATGAGGATTACTAAACTTAGCACATTGATTTGTATACAACACAGGTAATGGAAATAAGCATTGAGGAGAACTTATGACGTCACGATCCGATCTATCCTTCGTCCACGTATTTCTTCTCTCTTCTCGTCTGCATCTCCCTTGCATGACAGGAACCCGGCTGTAAACCAGCCTTCTAGTAAACAGTGTCTGAGACTTTTGCTACTATATATAATGTATATAACAGTAATAAAGTTACCTTTAGTTATCCTCATTTATATAAACATGTTTTTTTTTAAGTGTTCTTATTGTAAAGTACTACACTGCAAGGTAATGAAGTATATCGCCTCAACTTTTACATGTTTTGTTATTTATTTATTTATTTATTTATTTATTTATTTATTTCTAAGAGTAACATGCATTGTTGTTTGTTATTTAAAGGTTGTCTGTGGTAACTTTGGAGTACTTTGTGCTACTTTGGGGTGTTTTGTGGTAATTAGTAGAACTCGGCAAGGGTCAAATTAATATGTCAAGACCCCAACGCAAAATACGCCCCCATCTTTTCGTGTTCGGGGTGGGGTTGTCTTGCTAATGACCCCATCGCGTCGGTCTTCCAATTAAAGCTGTACCACATTAGCTGCGCAGTACACAACAGAGTAGCGTCATTTTTGCTGTATTCACAATACAATAACACGTTAAATAGCAACCTAAATATTCTACATTTGTTTAATTCCAACAAATAATAACAGCCAGGGAAGGCAGTAAGCCTACACTGATAAACCAGACATTATGATACATCTATATTACCCAGAGCTGTATTCTTTGATGTGTTTACTGCATTTTTTTTGGTAAGGATCTCTATAGTCTTTATATGGGGACAAATGGAAGACGCAATTGAATGATAATTTAATGTAAATATATGAAAGCATTTTAGCAGCATGCAAAGACAAAAATAGTCTGAGTTATTGTTTACTAGCTTTTTGAATTCCCTTTCACAAGCATTGCACATTTCAAACATTGCTGTTCTGCTTGTGGAATTTCAAAGAGCAAAATGCACAGTAAATGAAACGAGCTAAAAAATATAGTAAAATATTGTTACCTCTTCTAAGAACTGTAGCGCCATCTGGTGGTGTTTAATATGCCACCCAGAAGAGAATTGCACTACAGTAATACCATGTGTACATGTATCAGTAAAATGCTCCCAGCTACCTAGTGTTTTTTTCAGTAATCCAGAATTACTTGTAACATTTAACATTTGTAGGCACCAAGAGTCAGGATGTGAATGGTTGCTACTACAGCCCTATACGATTTGAGTCCAAAACAGCTTTATTAAACAGCAATTCACAAAAAATAAAACTCCAAATAGCAGTTCATGCAATAAGACTTACCAAAGCCAGTCCTAGAATTTTGTTACCCACAAAATAAATAAAGAAATAAACATTATTGCAAACCAAATCAGGCTTTTTGCTTAAAGTTTTATTTTAAAAAAAAAATAAAATAACAAAGAAAAAAAAACATAATACAGTACATTCTGAAAACTCATTCTACAAAATAATTTCACAGAAATCATTCTTGGAATGTATATCCCTGGCTTTCTGTAAGGCAGGGTCCAGCAAATGAGACGGGGCTGGGGCTGGGACAAACCACTGACATGTCAGTGCTGGGGGAGGCAACGGCTGTCTTGAGATCTCTGCTGATAAGATTCAGCCCTTGGGAAGTCCTTTCAAAGGCCTGCTCTAGAGGAGGAGCAGGAGGGGAGTAGGTGAAAAAACACCTATCGGAAGGAACTGTTACATCTCAGTAGAATCATCCTGATATAAATATGTGAAGAGAGGTGATAATCTTGGTAAGAATGCAAACAGGAGACCAGACTGGAGCAGCTGCTCCCTCCTTGTGACACACCAATATATTTCCAGGTCCCAGTCCCACAAAGAACACAAAAAGAACAAACATATCTGTCAGGTCAAGTATTTTCTCATGGTGTAAACTTAATATTCTGTGTGTGAATCCAATTTTATATAAACAGTTCTACAACTGTACACAGTCACGTCATAGCTTTCCACATTTCATTTAAAAAAAGTTTTTTTTGTTTTTGTTTTTTTGAGACATACAGCACTGATTGACTAAAAAAACCCTTTCAAATAAAAGTAATGTAATGCTGAAAATGAAGAACTGGAAACTGTATTCCTATACATGGAAGCTTCTCATCTGGAGCTTGTAGCAACTCATTTAGAAGTTCTCCCGTTTTCAAAGGTGTTTTAATTCATCATTAAAGTTAATTTTTGCAAAGGAGCATTCTACAGTTTTTGTGTGTATTTTTAAATTTCCTTTCATATTATGAACTTTAGCTCCCATTAACCATCGCACGCAAAGCTCTGGCTCATATGAAAAAGTCACATACTGTGAAATGCATTCAAGGAGCATATTTTTTAGTGTCTGGATTAAATAAATTTCTAGAACCCAAACACAATTAGTGGGCTTCAAATTTATGTTACGTATTTCTCTTACCAAATATTTTTCTATGTGTCCATATGTGAAATTCACATAATACTATATGCTTTTACATAGCAGTATTATGTATGGGAGCTTCTATATTGGTACTAACAATACATACTGGAAAAGTAATTATAAAGTCTGAAATCCTCATCTATAGAAATCTGTGGGTCTGACCTGTTTATCCCAGACATCCATTCAAATACACATTGTTTTCACTGGACTGCCAGCAATAAAACTCTCAACATGTCATATCAACCTAGTAACTAGTTTATAAATAGTGCAGACATTGTTTTGTTATAACAAAAGCTGTTATTCCTATTGACAAATACAACAAAACTCTCCCTTTTTAAAATAATTATCCTAAAAAAAATCACACACTTCCTTGAGTACTTGTTAAATTAATTAAAGCAGCTACAACAGATTTATTAAGTCTTTGATTTCAGGACAGCGAACAAGATGGCTGCACTCTCCCTTTTTTTGTCTCGATAAAGGGGTCCTTTAAGTGACTTGGTAGTCCTTCAAGAATGCCTTTGCAGCACGCACTTAGCAGGCTCTTGTTTTTTCAGCCTTTTGCTATCCTTTGGGGGGTTTCTTTGAATTCCACATGCCTCGTTTAGAGTGATAGTAATGGAAAAAGTTCCTAAGTCGTAATCGCTCCACTTCCAAACCATTCTGAAGAACTCTGAACGAAAGAAGAAAAAGAATGTTTACATGGCAATTAGCCTAATAAGGATTCATATGCATTCATATACAGTTTTTTCTATAGTAAATAAACACATACACATGCTACAATCACACACATTGTCATGCTAAACCCCACATATTGTTGCACATTTCATTTTAAAAGCAACCATTGTTTTGGTATTTTACATAACCCATACAGAAATGTATGATAAATCCTAGTGGAATACCATTATAATACCTAGCCATTAGCAGACCACAGCATTCCTGGCAATAGTAACAACAGATGTCTATCAGATTACTGTGGCCCTGATACAGGGCTGCTAAAAAAGACCAAATGGAATGAAATGCTTGACCCATTAAGCAGTACTCCCCACAGTTTAGGTGTGATTTAAAAATCAGTTTCTCTGAGGTTTCTCTGACTTACCTGTCCAGTAATTCCCAGTCCTCGCCTCCCCATCGATCCCGGAATTCCTCTGTGTTCATCCCTCCGATCTTGTCAAAGTCGGACTTGTAAATGCCAAACAAGCCAAAACCGTTTACCTCCCAATACCCTACGAGCAACAACAGAGGAAAGCAGGCTGTTAAAACATTTGAATTGCTTGTGGGAAGCAGCCTGTCAACTCAATACAGACTGAAATGAAAAGCGATCACAAGGTAGAAAAACAAAAAACAATTTCCAAAGGGCAGCCGACAGTGGCTTGCGGAGGAGATTGTGTGCCGAGTTGACAGGGGTCCCACAGGGAGTGTTGCATTGGCCTTGTGTACTCACGTGGGTTAGGGAAGAAAATCATATGGGGATAGAACACCTGCTTCAGTGACCCCTACTGGCTAGGCAGTGATGCTGTACCTGACTCTCTTTGGCTTGTGTAAGTGAATGTGAGGGGGTAATGGAATGAAACACTATTCTACCCAGCATTACCCTGGCAAGGAACCTCCCAGTAGGTTTCAGAAGTGAAAGGCTGTTACCGTTGGGCTCCCGTGGAGAGCTTCCACAGGCCAGCCTCATGACGATGGGGGCATAGGCCAGCCTCCCCTCCACGCAGTGCTTCCGGACACTCTCCACGATGTTGAGAGGGAAGTGGATGTGCAGGTCACACAGGAACACAATGCTGTGACTGTCCTGTAAGAAACACCCAGCACAAGACAAGTCATCCTTCACTGTATTCCTGACAGGGGAGTCCACCAGGGCTATTCAAAACACACAGCAATAAAATAAAAACAGAACCAGTCTGTGTACGGAAAAAGCTATATTGAGATAACCTTAATTATCCTAACCGCAAGACGGAACACAGGTCACCGTTATCAATAGGGTCTGCTGTACCGCGACAAGGAGAAACGGTCCCTGATGGTTTTGCCTTGCAGGAGCACCATAGCCAATTAGATGCTCCCTCTGGCATCCCCAGCAAAGACCGCCGATTTCGCACAGCCAGGACGCGAACCTGCACTCCCCCGATTGTCCGATTCACCCTGCAGACCACAGGCCGTGCTTTTACCAGGTGAGGCACGCGGAGATCCCCCCCTCCCCAACAACCAAGATTTTAACATTAAGTACTTGAATCAATGACAATACCTTTTTTCATTTGTCTGTTCAAAAATGATAAAAAATAATACAAGTTTAGTACAGAAATGTCCTAACCAAAATTCATTGTGCAGTATCTGTACTAAAACTTGGAAACACAGCTACTAGATTCATTCAAAATCAACACAGAGGGTATCAATACTTAATATAATACAGTATATGTAAGTGCCCCTCTTGTACCCTTGCTGCTGAGAATATGCAACAAACCCCTTATTGCCACAACAGAAACCTTTACCTCAACAGAGTCGACTCCAGCCTGCAGCCCAGCAGAGCGCTCAAAGTTCCCTTCACGCCTCATGTAGTGATACCTAACAAGACACAAGGCGAAAAATGAAGAATGAAACTGCCTGTCAAACCTACCCGAAATAGTCAAGAAAGTACAAAATCCCTGCAATTCCATGACCATGAGTTTGTTTTTTTTGTTGTTTTTTTTAACAAGGGGGTATTATTTTAAAAATCATATTATTTAGTTTGAAAATAGCCTTCTGGGATATCCTGGAAACAAATTGATATCCCAATATGATTATCTGTTAACAAAGTATAATATTTCTACTCATTTTTTAATACCAGTAATTCAAAAGTTAAATGGCTTGTCTCTCACATCTTACACACACTATACAGGAAAGAGCAAATGACAGTAGATAGAGAGTGCCGCCCCCCCGCCCTTTACTCCTGACTGCTTCCGTTACCCCTGGTTACCTGGGCAGCTTGCTGTCTCTCAGTGCCTTCTCCACGTTCATGTCCTCGCTCTCGTAGTCCACGATGATGACACTGAAGTTGTCGTCCTTGGTTTCCTGGTGCAGGAACTCCATGTCAGTGATGAACTGCTGGACCCAGCGAGCCTGGTTCTTTACTACAGACAGTGCAAGCACATTGCTTTGAGCTTTACCCTTTCATAATACATAACAAAAACCATGGTAACATTTCTTCCACTGTTTTATAAACAATAGCATGCAAGTAGTAAAAATGGTGCTAAAGCATAAAACGCTGCCTTATTCTGTACTCGTGGGACACTGTTTAATCTTCTTGAAAAAGTAGCTTGTGAAGTATAATTTTATGTAGATTACTGTAATGCTAAATTTAGGTTTAATGTTTCAGGAATCTGCTTCAGAAAATATGACTTAAGTATCACCCTTTTAGTATCAAACACATTTCAGAACACATTTTTAGAATTAATGCAAAGAAAACAAAACAAGCAAAGGACCAAAAGATTAAAAGCACAGGGGCCTATGATAAAGTCAATCAGAGGTAAGAAAATGGATTTGAAAGAATTGGCTAGAAAAACTTTTGTATCGCGCTCTTCCCAGGGTGCTTTACAATAAAAACTCAAAAAACCATTGGCCAATCAATCCAGCTAAAAATGAAGATAACTCAAATAAATATGCTTTTAAATTTGATTTAAAAGATTTGACTGTGCCAGCATTCCTGATTTGACTTGAAGGCAAGGAGCATAACAACTAAAGGTCCTCGCCCCTCCTGATTCTAGATGACTTCTAGGAACTACCAAAAGTTCAGCATTCGCTGATCTTAAGGTGCGACTTAGAGAATAAGGTGCCAACAGTTCCTGTAAATATAAAGGCCCAAAACCATGAAGGGCCTTATAAGTAGTAAGCAGAATTTTAAAATCAATTCAGAATTTAACAAGAAACCACTGCAGTGATTTAAGAACCACAGCAATATGTTGTGAATTATTATTATTATTATTATTTATTTCTTAGCAGACGCCCTTATCCAGGGCGACTTACAATTGTTACAAGATATCACATTATACATTATTTCACATTATACAGATATCACATTATTTTTACATACAATTACCCATTTATACAGTTGGGTTTTTACTGGAGCATTCTAGGTAAAGTACCTTGCTCAAGGGTACAACAGCAGTGTCCCCCACTGGGGATTGAACCCACAACCCTCCGGTCAAGAGTTCAGAGCCCTAACCACTACTCCACACTGCTGATGGGTGTGAGTCAGCACTGTCTGCAGCATTTTGAACCAGTTGGAGCCAACGTAATTTAGAATTGCTTGGCACAGCCCAGCACTCACCTGGCACCACAAAGTGCACCATGACGTTGTGTCTCCACTGCAGGCCGAGGGGCTGGCACAGCAGGGGCTTGCTGTAGGAGGTGCCCCACTGGGGTGGGGTGTGTGGGAGTGTGCTGGTGGTGGAAGGGGGGGTGCCCTCACTGTTCTCCAGGCTGTCTTCGTGACGGCTGCGGTGCAGGAGCAGGTAGATGTACTGGGAGAGCCGCACCACCCTCCTCCCCCGCTCCATCAGCTCCAGCTCGATGAGGTAGCGGTTCCCCCGCGCAGAGTCCCGCCGCTTCTCCATGTTGATGATCCTCAGCAGAGTGTAAATCCTGGGGGAGAGGGGGTGAGAGAAGGTTTATCTTTATTGTTGAGGCTGCCGATAATCTGTGGCAATCGCACACATCGCAAACTGTTTCTCTAAGGCACAGAATAAATACTAAGGCTAAACAGCACAGAAAGTTATTAGGTCCCAAGAATCAGTAGACATTTTAACCTGCAGCACCTTACTGTATTACTTTTTTACTATTGTGCATAAAGAACCAACAAAGCTTCTGCTTAAGAAAACGGGGGCCAGTGGTAATCTTAACAGTGCCAATAACATGGAAAGAAAATTAAACCAAGAAAAGCACAGGGTCAGTCCGTTCAAACTAATGGGGTTAGGGAGGGTGGCTGGTTTGTGCATACATGTGGATCAATGTGTTCCTGAATTTAAAATGACATTTCTACTTAATGAAATAGTCCCGGTATCTGTGATTTGAGCCTAGCTCTCCAGCCGCCTCACCCTCCGTTCCTCTCGTTGAGTTTCTCCATGTACTGCGCCAGCACATCCACCACCTCGGCCTCGCTGAGCTGCAGGTTTCCCGACACGTTGCAGCGCAGGTCGTTCCAGTCGGACCGCAGCAGCTCAAAGTCCATGGTGTTCACAGTAAAGGTGCGCTGCCAGTTAATGGACTCCTCAGCCCAGCCCGGACGAGGGTTCGAGTCCTCGTAGCTGTAGTCAGACAGCCCTCCCTCTTCGGCCTCATCCACCGGCTCTGCCTCCAACAGCTGCGTCTCGGTGATCTCTGAGGTCTTCATGTAGGATGTCACCCTGGCCTCCAAGGGCAGGGTGTTCTCCGAGGAATTCAAGTCTGTCTCTGGTTTTTTTACTGTCAAAGTGGTGGGTGGTGGGACCTCCTTGATGGCACTAGTGGGTGCTGGAGTGGAAGTTTTTCCTTGCCCACCTCTTTCCTTGCCCACCTCTTTCTTGTGCAAAGAGACCCATTTCCTTGCAGAGGCCTTCCGTCCCTGAACAGCCTCCTTGGTGATGTTGCTGCCCAGCCAGGGTCCCTGGCTGTCCTTGAAAAGGGTCCTCAACTGAGAAGCACTTACGAGCCCCTTGCCATTGAGCTTGGTGTTAAGGTTCACAAGCTTGGTGGTTTTGCCGTTCTGGTACAAGAAAACACCTGGGAAGACCTCTCTGGGTTGCCTGGGCAATGTGGTCTTCCTGTTTGGCCGGGGCCTGGTGATGTAAGTTTTGTTCTGGTCTTTCTTGTGGTCCTTGTTGTTGTTGCTGGTGTCTGCGGCAGCGTGGGCCGAGTTGCTCACGATCTGCTTGGCCCTGCTAGTCAGGAAGATGCTGGGCATGCTGTGTTTCGGCATCACTGATTCGTCGCCCCCCTTTTTGCTCAGCTCCTCCGGGCCAATCCGGATCCAGGAAAGGGATTTACCCCGGATGATGATGGGCTCATTGAAGTCCACCACTTCCTGGTTGCCATGGAGATCGGTTGCTGCAGCGGGGTCTTTGGTGTTAGTTCTCTGGGTCTCTTTGTCCTGCGTTTCCTCAGCCCGGAACACTTTCTGCCTGTGTCTGAACGCGTAGTCGTCAACGTCATCCCCGTAGTCGATGGCTGTGGGAGGGTCAGGCTTCCCTTTGACCCTGGAAGTCAAGCGTGGGTCGGACAGGCTGGCGTTGGTCTCGTTTATAATTGCATGGCTCTCAGTAGGTAAAGATTCATCTTCAGGGTCCACTCCTTCCTCCTCATCAGGGAAATCTACACAGAACAACACAGACACAGAAAGTTATATAAAACAGGTTCGACATTTCAGACATTGCAGATTAGGCAAACTACATGATGATAGTCAAGTTAATATATTCATTTTGCTCTTCTTTTAGTTGTGTTCCTTGTACTAAGATACACTGATAAAAACAATTATTGCTGAAATCATTTGTCTATATGCAACATGTCCATAATATCAGTAACATAGTACATTCAGGACCTAATTTAGCTTATTTAACACAGTTAAGATTAACTAACATTCCCAAAATTATAATTATAGTGACAACATTGGCTTTAGACATCAGCACTGCTTGAATTGCAATACATAAGAGTTCAGCAATTAATAATACCAATTGCTGGAAAACAAATGTATGAGAATTATTGTATTTCTTGTTCTTATTGTATGACTTATATTGTAACACTTGAATGTATTTGTATTTGCTTGCGATTGTAAGTCGCCCTGGATAAGGGCGTCTGCTAAGAAATAAATAATAATAATAATAATAATAAATGTAACACTGGTAAATGCAATAGTGATACATCCCCTAGTGGTGATATAAAGAAATGCACTGAAAGAAACAGAAGTCACATCACAGTGACAAAAGGCATTGCAGATTTGTTGAAAAATCTGCTGTGATCTTGTGCCAAGTGCTGTGAGCACTCACCTTCTGGATTTGGAAAGAAGAAAGGCTTGTCATCCTCTTCCTCATCCATCTTCATGTATTTGTAGAAGCCAAACCTGTAAAAACACACACATGATCTTTGATGTGGAACAGACGTTCCTTCCTGAGTGAATGCGCACAACTGGCACCAGTGCTCCAGATAAGGTTTTGGATCAGTAACTTATTCTCCAATGTGAACACTAGGTGTGTAAAATGTATTGTGGGTGAGTAGAATGCAGCATTACCTTGAAGTCATTTCAATAAATACTGTATATACTTTAATGCTAATTTATGGGGTATGCATTAACTACAACCTTATATTTTAATTGTACTTTTACTTTGAACTACTGTACAAAAACTTGGTCTTACAATAAAAACAAATAAACAACTATTCTTATTTGCTTTATTGACCATAAACAATATGTCTGTGAAGCAAATAAAACACAGAAACAGATTATATAGCAATATAAAGAGGGCTTCTAGTTTTTGGTTTTTATTTTCCATCTCTCTCCCTCCCTTTAAACCTTAATTAATAGTTGTTAAGCCTTAACTGAATACCAGATTGTTTAAATTAGTGACGCACTACTAGAAACTAATGCAGTGGAAATTAATAAGATGAAACCGGCGATTAGAGCCAGAATGAAATGCAGGTTCAAATAGAACGAGGTGAGATCAATGCAGGTCGTTTGTTAACTCAATCAAGATATGAGGGTAAAAAGAAACAGCTTAATTTGGTAATTAGTGTTTGATTAAGAAAGCGAATCGGCTCAAAATATGTTTAGAGGGACATCACGAGATCAAAAATAAAACCACCGCACCGCACCATTATCCCTTTACTTACTTTTCCAGGTAGATGGGAGACTCTCTGTAGAAACACTTGTTCTCTGTTTCCATGTGGGTCAGTCTGGTGAAGTCATTGGGATACACAAACGACAGGTAAACCTGAGCACGGAACACACAGTAATTAGAATTTATCTCAACAAAACAATTCCACATGTACATATTAAAAGATGGACATAACAAATTGCTGTGTTAGCCCCAGTTGTATGCTATAATACAGGTCCAGGATCAGACTGCTTGCTCACTAAGTATCTTGGTATCCCTAAATTTGTCTCCTCTTGGTGGTTAGTCTCTCCCACAAGTGCTGTGATACCCCAAATATGATCCATTTACTACCAATGCGGTATGACATTTTACCCTCAAAAACAGGTTTCCTACTAAGGACTGCCCAGGACAACACTACACTGAATACTGTACCAGTTTCAGCAGTCACCACTCAGGAAATTCATTTTTGGGGGTAAAATGGAGAACAAATGCTCCACCCAGTCACTCAGCATTGTTAGTAAATTTATCCTATTTAGGGTACTGCTGAGTTTGTGAGACAGATTGCTCATTAAAATCCTTAGCATATTTATAAACAATTGATCTGTTCAGGGATACCAAGATATTTAGTGAGTGAAGTTATCCGACGACAAACTCCCCATCCCCAGTTGTACTGCTTTCCTAGAAAAAGGAGAACATTTTGGGGTACCATCCTACTTGTGAGATGTCTTGCTCTTTAGAATACTTAGCTACAGTGAGTGTCTTAGATTCAGTGTCCATCACCTCAGACTGCAATACAAATTCAAGAAGGAAAAAAGGAGAACTGGCTGAAATAAAACTCGGGATCGTTGGGGTTCCTTGAGGACCAGGGTTAAAAACCAAAAACCACTGTATAACAGGTATTTTACGTAGATTCCTTTTCAAAATGTATTACTGTACCATACTGTTGTTTACTGATCATACTCACAAACTGACAGAAGGTGGCAGTAAAGCTCTGGTAATAAATCAGATGGCAAAGTGCTCAACTCCTTCCTCATTCCAAAAAAGACCAGAGGGTGCACTTTAAAACCTGATCTACCATCAAGCCAACTGTGATCCCCCCCACCCCCAGCTGACTGGATAAGCTGCAGCGTCTTGTTTGTGTTCTTTCATTTTCCTTCAGGCGCTGTGATCATCAGCTCACTGTCTATAATGCATGTCTTTATTTTGTTCCGTGGAGAATGTACTGCTCATAAAAGGTGCCAAACAGATCCCTTTATTTATAGTACAGGCAGCCAACCTCCAATTCATTTTTATCATCACCCAGCCAGCCACATACCGCTGGGATATGGTACAAACCTTGGTTTTAAGTGCAATACAGCTTACGGTACATAAACAAACATGGCACAATTTTCTAGCAATTTTACATATTTAAACAGTTAACAACAACACTTTAAAAAAAAAAAAAAAGAAAAAGTCATATTTTTTTTTTTGTTTTGTTATTAATTTAGTAGTCGTCAATTGTTTTTTATCATTTTCTCCCAATTTAGAGTATCCAATTATTATTTAGGCTCAGCTCACCACTACCACCCCTGCGCTGACTCGGGAGCGGCGAAGACGAACACATGCTGTCCTCCGAAGCGTGTGCTATCAGCCAACCACTTCTTTTCACACTGCAGACTCACCATGCAGCCACCTAAGAGCTACAGCATCGGAAGACAACGCGGCTCTGGGCAGCCCGCAGGCGCCCGGCCAGACTACAGGTGTCATTGGTGCGCGGTGAGCCGAGGACACCCTGGCCGACCTAAGTCCCCCCCCCACCAGGTGGCGCTCGGCCATGCGCTGCCCCCTGGGAACTCCCATCCACGGTCGGCAATGGAATAGCCTGTACTCGAACCAGCAACACCCAGGCTATAGGGCGCACCCTGCACTACACACGGAGTGCCTTTACCAGATGCGCCACTCTGGAGCCCGCCTGTAAACTGATTTTTAATCAAAGCGCAGGACGTTTGGGACAATATATACTTCTGAATGCATTGTGGTTACGGCAGTAAGTTCATTCCACGAGGTTCCAAGGTGCCCATTTTAAAGATAAACTTCAGATTTTGTTTCCTAGCAGCATGTTTCCCACAGCAGTGGCAGGTTCCTGAAACAATACCCCCTGTAGGCTACAGCTGCAGTGTGCTCTATAATCCGAGTAGGTAGTGCTAAGATGTTGCTCATCCTTTTAAAATTCTGTTGCTCACAACAGCAGCATGGCCTTGGATAACTAGCTTTCTAACTATCCTGTGTTATTGAGAATTGTTAGTATGCCTGCCACTGAAATCTGCCAATAAGAGAGTGTACCATAATGTAACCTGTGTAAAATAATTGACAGAAAGAGTTTGATTGTTACTGCACCACGCGGATATGTTGTGAATGGATAAATCAGCATTACAATGTTTACGGAATCATTTTTTCAACTGGCTTAGCAGGACCAGTTGGCAATCCTGCTTGATAATTGAGTGCAGAGACACAGTTTGTCCTGTGCCAGTCTCCTTGAAAGTAAGCAGCAGTAACAGAGAAGCCCTGTTTCTTCAGAGGGCGTCACTGGTAGGGTAAAGGCCGCTCTACTCAGAAACCTGATTGGCTGAGAATTTTCCACAACTCTGTCTGCCAATGCATCTGTGTAATTACCCTTACATTCTTCATCTTGCCTTGCTCGCTTTAGACAACTATCCTTGATTCTTTATTCGCTGGCTGCTTTTGGACTAGCCAAAGTGCACCTTGAGTCAGACTCAGAATGCCTTGCTTGACTAATCTGAATGAAGCTAAGCACAGATACACAGCAGCAAGTAAATCCAGATAAAGAAAGGAGTCTGCGCTGGCAGGCAGGCTGTCAGGTCAACAAAACAGAACAAAATACTACAAAAGAATTACAAGAAACTACAAACACAATGAAATGATTCGATACCTAGGGGAAATTATAGCACAAGGGCAGCCACAATGGTACATGCTTTTGACAGAATGATATGCCAAAGTAAAATAGGTCCTATAATGGAACACACCATCATTTTTTAGAATATTTCTGCAAGGGATGTGTTGCTTTGTTTGAATACACAAAGAAGACATGGATCTTTACAATTCTGAACACAATGACTCAGACAGAGTGAATAATACTCTCACAAAAGCTTGGAATACTGGGCTCTATTTATAACTCATGATTTATATAAGGAATGTTTATAATGAATTAAAGTTTGATATTGATGAAACTTGCATACAGTAAACTGTTGTTAAAGCAGGCAATAGCAGTCTTGAACAATCACACGAGGTGCTGGGATTGAAACTGGTTGTGAAATTAGCTTTTGTTTTTGCAGTTTACCATACATTTCCCAAGTGTATGCTGAACAGTTATCAGGTGGTACTGTGCTTTCCATTGATCCTTTCTACTTTGCTATGTATTTACCACAGCATAACACAATGCAATCAATAAGCCACACTTACAAACTGCAGGCCCTGGTAGCGAGCGATGGGGAAATCCTTCACAACATAGGTGGGTGAGTACAGGCAGGCCGGCAGCAAATTCTCCAGATGAGACGGCTCTATCATTGGAGCTGCAGAAAAAAAAACACAACACCATACTCTGTGAATGGAGGATGTCTAAACAACCACTAAGACTGCCTTTAGGGCAGAATGTACAGCCGTATCAAAGGATTTGCATTGATGAGACCAGGCTTTAGATACAGAATACAGAATGTAGAAAATAATACAGGTGCCCACAGTCTAGGATTTAGTAGTGCATTGAAATATGTCAGTGAATTGAGCCTGCCAGTCAAACCTGTTCTCTCTCAATACACTCTTTATTTTCTATAGAAAGGTCAAACTTTATCCTTTCCCTGCTGCTTTGAGGATCACGCACTGAATTCAAATTCCAGTGTGGTTGGCATGGAAACAGCACATTTGTTATTCTACTGTACATGAAAAGATTTTAAACCCAGTTCAGATTTTCTTTAATATACACTTCCAGTCTGGATAAACTAGTGCTGTTTCTCACACATTCATTCTATACTTTGCTATCAGTATTTAGTCAAAGGCAACACAGCCCCTCAGGGTTTGATTAAACCCTTGCCTTGTCAGCTAGCTACTGACTCACTTATGTGAATAATTACAGTGCAGTGATAATGATAAAAGTGGATGGTTATTTGTGTGCTGGCTGTCAGAAGCTGAAGAGACTCACTGAGGAAGAAGGTGTCCCTGGCATCTGGTTTCAGCATGTCGGCTCCGTGCTGCCCAGTTTGTGACGCCCCATGTCGTGGCCCGGCGTGGCTTGCGTGGGTCTGTGGGATGTGGTCCACGCTGTTCATCTTCAAAGAGGCCTCCTCTGAAACCGAGTCACAAGCAACACTGCATTTCAAAGGGGTTCTGGACTCACTTTTCAAGTGCGGAAAAAAAGCTGAAGTTAGCCAGCTAACACAAAACATTTGTCTCAGAGAAGCATCAAACTTTTAACCTTGAAAAAAATATTTCAAAGCCATAATAAGACTAATAAGAAGCATATTAGTAACCTACTGCCATGGCTGCAAATACAAAGTAAGAGCGACTAGTATAATGGCAAAGTAGATCACCAGGACATACACCCACTGAATGTACATATACAGTAAATATGCATGTGACAGATGGACAGATTAACATGTTCCTCCATATATATAGTTATACTAAAAGAAACATTTGTCTGTTTCAGCATATTCTAACGTTGGGTGTTTTATAGTTACACTACCGGTCAAAAGTTTTAGAACACCCCCAATTTTCCAGTTTTTATTGAAATTTAAGCAGTTCAAGTCCAGTGAATAACCTGAAATGGTACAAAGGTAAGCGGTAAACTGCCAGAGGTTAAAAAAAAAGTTTAGGTTACCAAAAACTTAAAAATAATGTACATTTCAGAGTTATACAAAAAGGCCTTTTTCAGGGAACAAGTAATGGGTTAACAACTTACAGCTGTTCTGCAGCAATGGAAGTAAATTAAGCCTTGAAAGTTGATGCTAACAATTCCTACAGGTGTCCCAACTTTTGTTGATTACTTACAAACCCTCTGTCTGTATAAAAGCAGTGTTGGAACAGACTGTGTTACTACACCCTCTTAAGCATTATTTGGACAGTATTGTACTGCAGGAAGTAGTATATTGCTCTCATAATGGCGAGAAAAAGGCAATTAACAAAGGAAGACAGACAGACCATTACAACCCTTAAAAGTGTAGGTCTTTCCTTTGGAGAAATTGCAAAGAAAGCCAAGGTGTCAGTGAGTACAGTTTCCTACACCATTAAAAGGCACTTGGAAACTGAAGGAAACTCTGACAAGAAGAGGTCTGGCAGACCCAAAGCCACAACAGAATCAGAAGACAAGTTTCTGAGAGTCAACAGCTTGCGTGATAGGCGGCTCACAGGACAACAGCTTCAAGCACAGCTTAACACTGGTCGAAGTAAGCAAGTCTCAGTTTCAACTGTGAAGAGAAGACTTCGAGCTGCAGGTTTGACAGGTCGAGTGGCAGTAAGAAAGCCATTGCTAAGATGGCAAAATAAGAAAAATAGGCTGGTCTGGGCCTTGAAGCACCGCCAGTGGACTACTGAAGACTGGAAGAAGGTCTTATGGTCCGATGAATCAAAATTTGAAATCTTCGGTTCATCACGCAGGGTTTTTGTACGCCGTCGAGTAGGCGAAAGGATGGTTCCTCGGTGTGTGACACCAACTGTCAAACATGGAGGAGGAAGCGTGATGGTCTGGGGCTCTTTTGCTGGATCCAGAGTCGGCGACTTGCAGAGAGTGAGTGGCACCCTGAACCAAAACTGCTACCACAGCATTTTGCAGCGCCATGCAATACCCTCTGGTATACGCCTAGTTGGTCAGGGGTTCATCCTACAGCAAGATAATGACCCAAAATATACCTCCAGGCTATGTCAGAACTACCTTAGAAGAAAAGAACAAGACGGTAGGCTTCAAATCATGGAATGGCCAGCACAGTCTCCAGACTTAAACCCCATCGAGCTGGTTTGGGATGAACTGGACAGAAGGGTGAAAGCAAAGCAACCTACAAGTGCAACACATTTGTGGGAACTTCTGCAACAGTGTTGGGAAGAACTTTCCGAACAATATTTGATTTCCATTGTAGAAAGAATGCCACGAGTGTGTTCGGCTGTTATATCTGCAAAAGGTGGCTACTTTGATGAGTCAAAAATTTAGATTAAATTTTGTTAAACAAAACGATTCCATGATTTCTTTTTTATCTCCAATTGTTTATTTGTTCTATGCTTTAATTTCAGAATACACTGAGACATTAAACTGTGTAAATTTCAATAAAAACTGGAAAAATGGAGGTGTTCTAAAACTTTTGACCGGTAGTATATGTATGATTACTCCTTATATACTCAGATTCTGATAAGTAATGAATGTCCTAACCAAGTTGTATTATGCATCTGGATGTGTCTATGTTTCCATGAACAACAAACATTATTCCCGGGAGTACACCTGTGTTGAACCCAATCATCACTGGCAAGAAAATGTACGGGAATGAGGTTTAATAAGACAATGCACGGGAATCAGGTTTAACTGAATAAAACCGAAACATGCTGAAAAAGACACTTTGTTGAAAACACATTTGTGATGGCTTTTGTTTTTCATTGAGCGTTTACGGCTTAAGTTATGGATTAATTAATTAAAAGTTAAGATAGGTGAGATTAATTATCTAGTGAGAAAACCACTGCTCCTAGTGTTGATTCTTCTTTTGTGATGCCACAAACAAGCATCGTAGAGTAGCAACAACCATTCTTTCCACATGGACTCCATGTCTCATGTGTTAGGAAAGGCCCACAATAACTCATTTTCCTCATTCCAATGCAACCTGTTAAAGCGTGACTCTGAGCTGTGCTCATTCATTAAAGCTTATCTCCCAGTTATGAAAAGCTATCAAAACTGTCTTGTAGGCTCGGCCGGATGAAGCCGTGTTTAATTAATATTATTGATTGACCAGAGGCCTCTGAGTTACATTAACAGAAACATGATTTATACATCTGAGACTAGAACCTGATGGGGAAGATGTATATAATTAAGAAACTTCGAAGCAGAGGCCCGGAGCAGCGTACTGAATGAGGTCGAGGGCCAAGCGAAAGAAAGGGTCAAAGAGTCTTATGCTGAGCGGAAATTGATTCTGTACAGGAGGTGTGAAGGAAATAGCTTCAGAAGCTGACAGTTGGGACAGGAAACCTGATGTGGTGTGAAATTCTGATAAAGAATGATCAGCTTTGCTCTGCAGGGTGTCCACATATTGATTCCAGCTTCCTGGGTTCGGATTGTGTTGCACTGGGATTGATATTGTGGTAAGCTCCCCCACAGGAGCTGGGAACCAGACTCAGTTGATGTAGCCTGGGTTCAAATCTCTCAGTTCAGTCCCATTACTGGCTTGTTTTCAGAGAGAAAGTAGCTTCAAATTTACGTTTCCTTATTTATTTATTTTTAAATTTAGTGTGCTCCTACTGTTTGTGGCGTTCTTATTGTAATTACTCAAACCTTTTTTAAGGTGACCTGAATTCAGAAGCAGATCTTGGATATACAATGCACTCCACTTAATTGCCTATCAGATAGCAGCATACACCATTTAAATGCATTGCAATTTCTCAGTACCAAAAGTTTGCTATTTGTTTACATGGTATTGCACTCTGCCAAAATGCATATCTGATAATTGCTTAATTTGCTTAATTGCATGAAAGATGCTTTTGTTCACAACTGTCTTATTAGTTCTGATAATTGCATTGGTTGAGGAGTTGACCGTGTGACTACAAACCATTTGACTTGCAGCTATGGCAGCTTCTAAGAGGAAGTATACCACACTCAATGAGTTGAAGTTTTAAAAATGTTAGAAAATAAGCAAAGTCAGAAGTCATTTGCAGCTGAGTTTGATGTTGATCAAAGCGCAGTTTCTCGAATTCAAAAGAACAAGGGAGAAGATTCTTGACGAATAGCAGAACAGCAGGAATCCAGGCAGAACATGACACAGATCTGGGAAAGCAAAAGCCATGGAGGGACACTATTGATACCATTAGTTAAGAAGTCCTGAAGTAATGGATATATACTGTTCGTATATACTGTGCTTTATGTAGTCCTGAAGTAATAAATATATACTGTCCATACTGTATATACTGTGTGTTATGTTTTATGTATTTCTGAAGTAATACATATATATTGTTAGTCTGTTATAAATATAGTTACTAATGAACTAACATTAGTATAACTCTGGGTAATTGCATGGCGTCTGTCCGGTCCCGACTCCATACAGATTAAACAGAGTTTATATATACATAACACAGGTTAGATCAGCAATGAGTATTCTTGGCAATCAAGTTGCATTGTTGTCAATACAAAATACATGTTGACAGTGTTGACAGTAACTGTTCACTAGATGGCACTGTCAGCTACAACAGACAGAGCTGTTCCGCTTCATGACCCAACCTGAACTGGCGCTAACATTTATTAAGCACTTAATTATACATACAGTGCTGGCTTAAACTTAATTAAATGTCACTAAAGAACAACATAATAAAGAGTGTGCTGTACTTTTTAATTGGGGATTAAATATGCAATTGAAAAGAAACAGCAGTGTAAATAAAAAGATAAAAGATAAAGAAAAGCCAGGCTGTTTTGCTGCTTTTTTTCCATATGAAAGCATGTTAGAAGAATCCTAAAGCAAGGTACTGCTCCAAACGAACTTCCAAGCCAAGGAACATCCAATACAAATTTCATAACAAATGGACATTGAGCTACAAATGTAAGTGTGGCTTAATATAGATATGTACCGACACCTCCAATATATCGTTATTTTCACTGTCCAACAAAAACAAATTTACTGCACCATTACTGCAGGATTAGTACATCTGTTCATTTACATAGTTCAGAACAATGAAGGTTCAATCGTTTTTAAACCTCTCCCACAAAACTATAAACACAGCAAGGAGAGGATTTGAACCCGGGTCTCCCAGCTCTCCATGCACTGTGCAGTACGTGTTAAGTGCTGGTTAGACAGGTAAGGGAATCTAATCTTCAGAGGCCGATATGCAGGGAATGATTCATGATGTGTACATGCTGCCGATAACTGCGCAGTAAAGGAATGACCTGGGGAGTGCACACAAATGTTTCAAGCTGTAATGCATCCCTCCACCCTGGAGCTTGTTAATTCAGGTTCAAATTAAAAGAAGGGCATTAGTAGAAATCCAAACATCACTGTGCCTTTTCTATAATTAAAATGCATTTTAAAGGTCTCTCTGGAGCATTGTGCATTTTCACACAAGGATTTATACAGATCTGTTGGAAGAATTCCTAATCCACAGCACAGCCCTGTGTAGGGATCAGAGACAGCATGTTCTGTTTTATCCCTTAAACATTAAACTGCATTTCCTGTGGTTCCCAGAAGTATTGATACCTTTAGGTTACAGAAAATCAATCAATCATGTTGTCCATTATTTGTTAAAGTGGTTGCAGCTAGCAAACAAATTCCACAAATCTGTGGTTCACTTATATTGACTATATAGCTCTCAGATGTGTAGTTTTCTTATAGCAAACCCATATTTTCATTTTAACGACATGATGTCTGGTACTGCGCTTGGTGGAATTGTCCCTATCTCTGCAGTACCTTCCACCCTGCCATTAACTCCTAATGCAGCCACAAGTTTTGACCCTGAAGACAATGCTAAGGGGAAATGATATACTGTACGATATGAAACAGTAACAGCTTTCCTGATAGCAGGGAAAGCAAACTGCAAACTGAGCATTTGAGACCTACCATATAATTATAGAGATTGGAAGTGTTAGCTAAAACCACTTTAATTAAATACCTATTTCACTTTCAATACCATAACATAGCAATACTATTACCAATACCTATAGTCTGAAAAAAATTATAATACTTGTCATAGCTTGTGCAGTGCAAGCTTTTTTTTAACAAGTCTGAGGGATTGTGGCAGGGTGGAAGCCCTGCCGGTGTAATGTTGGTGTGGGGGGAATATTGTGCTGGCAGGGAGGGGGTTAAATTCCTTCCTGCCAGAATACATGTGAGAATGTGTCTGGAGCCTTAATTGAATGATTGATGGTTAATTAGGCTCCAGCCACACGGTATATAGGAGAGGAGAAATCTTTTGTCTGGTTGAAGGAGTTGGTGACTGTAACTGTGGGTACACTGTATGTTTTTGGGCTGTATTAGTGAAAGTTAATGCCCACCCTAAGCAGCTGTGTTTTTTGTGTGAACTGTTTATTTGTTTGAATCTTCCTCCTGCAGGAAACTGGCTTGGCCCATAAGGCTACCCTGTCATAGGGATATTTCAAACAGATCAATACTTGAAGACTGTCTTCCTTTAACCAGCCCCTTCAACTCGACCCAGGAATGGAATATTCAATTCAGAACCGGATAGTCTGGGCTGTGGACTAAGAACCTTGATGTCTTACAATCTTGACGACATGTTTTAACCCCAGTGTTAAAACATGTAATCAAGGGCTCCCGAGTGGCGCATCCAGTAAACGCACTCGCTAGAGTGCAGGATGTGCTCTATAGCCTGGTCGTCTCGAGTTCGAGTCCAGGCTATTCCGCAGCCGACCGTGGACGGGAGCTTCCAGGGGGCGGCACTCAATTGGCCGAGCGTCGCCCGGGGGGAGGGAGGGTTAGGTCGGCCAGGGTGTCCTCGGCTCACCGCGCACCAGCGACCCCTGTAGTCTGGCCGGGCGCCTGCGAGCTTGCCTGTAAGCTGCCCAGAGCTGCGTTGTCCTCCGACGCCGTAGCTCTGAGGCGGCTGCACGGTGAGTCTGCAGCGTGTAAAGAAGCGGGCGGCTAACGGCGCACGCTTCGGAGGACAGCGTGTGTTAATCTTCGCCCCTCCCGAGTCAGCGCAGGGGTGGTAGCGGTGAGCTGAGCCTAAAAAATAATTGGTATTTCAAATTGGGGAGAAAATAATAAAAACTAATTGGCAACGACTAAATTATAAAAAAACAAAACAAAACAAACAAAAAAAAACAAACAAAAAAAACATGTAATCAAAAAAAACATTTATTGCTATTCACAAGGAATTATTTTTTAAATGAATAGAGTAAGTAACATTTTCTATTATAGTAACCATACAGGTTCTTGATTATTATTATTTGTTTATTTAGCAGACGCCTTTATCCAAGGCGACTTACAGAGACTAGGGTGTGTGAACTATGCATCAGCTGCAGAGTCGCTTACAACAACGTCTCACCCTAAAGACGGAAAGCAAGGGGGTAAAGTGACTTGTTCAAAGTCACTCAGCGAGTCAGTGAGTGAGCTAGGATTTGAATCGGGGACCTCCCGGTTACAAGACCTTTTCCTACAGCCCTACAGAAATGCATGTGTTTAAGAAAAGTAAAATGCATGAGCTTAAACTCATTTTAATACTGAACCACTCTCCTTCATCTGATACGTGCCTTCTTAAAATAAAAGTACTTGTGGCGATTATAATTTTTTTTCTGCTGGAATGTAATTTAGTTTCAATGTAAGTTAACAGTAGCTGCCTGGGGGGAAATGATGCTCGTTGAACCAGAACATTAGCAAATTACTAACATTTGAGAGTGGCTGCATGTTTTTTGATACTCGCTAACATCTACAACCGTTCAAATCTGATCTGTTTATTGGAATGCCCCAGGTGCTTTATGATTTTACATATAATTCCCAACAAAACATGTAATTTCATATATAATGTAAGTTTCTAATAAAAGTCTAAACTACTAAAATAATATCATAACAGATGCCCCATGGTAACTTGTGTAATGCTCTTCTGCCTTGTTGGCACAGAAATTGAGGGGTAGAGTTTAAGAATTTAACTATAATAATCAGACAATTCAAACTTAACTTCTACTTATGTTTTGAAACATTCTTTCCATTTCACTACACCCAAAACGGAAACACTGCTGTTCCTCTCACCTACCTCCCCCACCTCCCCATCACCCCCAAACACAATCTCTCCCTCAACCCCCCCCCACCCCCTCACCCAAGAGGGCCAGCAGTGTTGGCTTTACCTGTATAAAGTGAGATGTAGGCGGAATCAATAACTTCAAACTTCAGCCCTGGGAGAAAAGGCCGCCACTGAAACAAAAAACAGAAAAGAAAAAAATAATAATGTGAGCGAAAAATGAAACGAACCGAAAATCAATTAGGTGATTAGAAAACGTCTTAATAAACACCACAGTCCCCACAAAATGAAAACACAGTCTTGAATTAGAAAACATCTTTATTAACATCACATCCACCGGGAGTGTGTCATGCAGAAATGACAGAGGCCTGCTAATTAAAAGCATTACCTCTACCTCCCCAAGCGCAAGTGAAGGGAGCTTTGAAAAGTACTCACAAAGCAATGCTAGTGCTAATAGTAAGACCTCACATAACATCATTTTCCAAATCGGCTCTGCACTTACAGTGTCACTTCTCATTGTTCCAGACATAATCACTCAGGGCAGCTCATTTTAGGAAAGTGCTTGTCTCAGAGACAGTGTTTCTTTATATCAATAATATTGAGTGTATATCAATTAAATCAACGCATGGGCTGCAAGCAAATTGGAATCAGTAAAGCTTTTACAGATTTTTATTTTTCCTTTTTTCTGCCAACTTCACAGTCAAACCATTTGATAAAGAAAAATACCTGGGACAATTATATATCAGTGACATTTCTGAAATTGTATATATATATATATATATATATATATATATATATATATACACATACACTACTGGCCAAAAGTTTTAGAACACCTCAATTTTTCCAGTTTTTATTGAAATTTACGCAGTTTAATGTCTCAGTGTACTCTGAAATTAAAGCATAGAACAAATAAACAATTGGAGATAAAAAAGAAATCATGGAATCGTTTTGTTTAACAAAATTTAATCTAAATTATTGACTCATCAAAGTAGCCACCTTTTGCAGATATAACAGCCGAACAAACTCGTGACATTCTTTCTACAATGGAAATCAAATATTGTTCGGAAAGTTCTTCCCAACACTGTTGCAGAAGTTCCCACAAATGTGTTGCACTTGTAGGCTGCTTTGCTTTCACCCTTCTGCCCAGTTCATCCCAAACCTGTGCTGGTCATTCCATGATTTGAAGCCTACCGTCGTGTTCTTTTCTTTTAAGGTAGTTCTGACATAGCCTGGAGGTATGTTTTGGGTCATTATCTTGCTGTAGGATGAACCCCTGACCAACTAGGCGTATACCAGAGGGTATTGCATGGCGCTGCAAAATGCTGTGGTAGCAGTTTTGGTTCAGGGTGCCACTCACTCTGTGCAAGTTGCCGACTCTGGATCCAGCAAAAGAGCCCCAGACCATCACGCTTCCTCCTCCATGTTTGACAGTTGGTGTCACACACCGAGGAACCATCCTTTCGCCTACTCGACGGCATACAAAAACCCTGCGTGATGAACCGAAGATTTCAAATTTTGATTCATCGGTCCATAAGACCTTCTTCCAGTCTTCAGTAGTCCACTGGCGGTGCTTCAAGGCCCAGACTAGCCTATTTTTCTTATTTTGCCATCTTAGCAATGGCTTTCTTACTGCCACTCGACCTGTCAAACCTGCAGCTCGAAGTCTTCTCTTCACAATTGAAACTGAGACTTGCTTACTTCGACCAGTGTTAAGCTGTGCTTGAAGCTGTTGTCCTGTGAGCCGCCTATCACGCAAGCTGTTGACTCTCAGAAACTTGTCTTCTGATTCTGTTGTGGCTTTGGGTCTGCCAGACCTCTTCCTGTCAGAGTTTCCTCCAGTTTCCAAGTGCCTTTTGATGGTGTAGGAAACTGTACTCACTGACAACTTGGCTTTTTTTGCAATTTCTCTAAAGGAAAGACCTACATTTTTAAGGGTTATAATGGTCTGTCTGTCTTCCTTTGTTAATTGCCTTTTTCTCGCCATTATGAGAGCAATATACTACTTCCTGCAGTACAATACTGTCCAAATAATGCTTAAGAGGGTGTAGTAACACAGTCTGTTCCAGCACTGCTTTTATACAGACAGAGGGTTTGTAAGTAATCAACAAAAGTTGGGACACCTGTAGGAATTGTTAGCATCAACTTTCAAGGCTTAATTTACTTCCATTGCTGCAGAACAGCTGTAAGTTGTTAACCCATTACTTGTTCCCTGAAAAAGGCCTTTTTGTATAACTCTGAAATGTACATTATTTTTCAGTTTTTGGTAACCTAAACTTTTTTTTTAACCTCTGGCAGTTTACCGCTTACCTTTGTACCATTTCAGGTTATTCACTGGACTTGAACTGCTTAAATTTCAATAAAAACTGGAAGAATGGGGGTGTTCTAAAACTTTTGACCGGTAGTGTGAATATATATACAGTGCCTTGAAAAAGTATTCAGACCCCTGACCAATTCTCTCATATTACTGAATTACAAATGGTACATTGAAATTTCGTTCTGTTTGATATTTTATTTTAAAACACTGAAACTCAAAATCAATTATTGTAAGGTGACATTGGTTTTATGTTGGGAAATATTTTTAAGAAAAATAAAAAACTGAAATATCTTGCTTGCATAAGTATTCAACCCCTGTGCTGTGGAAGCTCCCAGTTTACAACGATGAAAGAAATTGCCCTAACGAGGACACAATTACCTTACCATTGGCCTCCACCTGTGAACCGTTAAAGTTGCTGTCACATTTTCTGGATAAAAACCCCACTGTTGAAGGATCATTGGTCAGGCTGTGAATCTGAAGGAAAATGAAGACCAAAGAGCATTCTACAGAAGTTAGAGATAAAGTAATACAAATGCATAGATTAGGGAAAGGGTACAAAATAATATCCAAGTGTTTGGATATCCCAGTGAGCACAGTTTGATCAATAATCAGGAAGTGGAAGCTGCATCACACCACCCAGGCACTGCCAAGAAAAGGCCGTCCCTCAAAACTCAGCGCTCAAACAAGAAGGAGACTTGTGAGAGAAGCCACAGAGAGGCCAACAATCACTTTGAAGGAGCTAGAGTTCAGTGGCTGGGAGTGGAGTAATGATGCACCAGTCAACCATATCAAGAGCTCTGCATAACACTGGCCTGTATGGGAGGGTGGCAAGAAAGAAGCCGTTACTCAAAAAGTACCATCTGAAAGCACGTCTGGAGTTTGCCAGAAAGCATGAGAGTGACCCAGCTGCGATGTGGGAAAAGGTTTTGTGGTCAGATGAGACCAAGATAGAGCTTTTTGGCCAAAACTCAAAGCGCTATGTGTGGCGCAAACCTAACACTCCCCATGCCTCAAGACACACCATCCCTACAGTGAAGTATGGTGGTGGCAGCATCATGCTGTGGGGATGCTTCTCATCAGCAGGGACTGGGCATCTTGTTAAAATTGAAGGAAGGATGGATGGAGCAAAATACAGGGAAATACTACAAGAGAACCTGCTTCAGTCTGCCAAAAAACTGAAGCTTGGGAGGAAATTCACCTTTCAGCAGGACAATGATCCCAAGCGCAAGGCCAATGCAACATTGGAGTAGCTCAAGAACAAAAAGGTGAATGTCCTACAGTGGCCCAGTCAAAGTCCTGATCTCAATCCCATTGATAATCTGTGGCACTATTTGAAAATTGCGGTCCACAAGCGTCGTCCAACCAACCTGAACAACCTGGAGCAAATCTGCCAAGAAGAATGGGCCAAAATCTCTCCGACACTGTGTGCAAAGCTGGTACATTCTTACCCCAAAAGACTTAAAGCTGTTATTGCAGCGAAAGGTGGCTCTACCAAATATTAATCTGTGTGGGTTGAATACTTATGCAAGCAAGATATTTCAGTTTTTTATTTTTCTTAAAAATATTTCCCAACATAAAACCAATGTCACCTTACAATAATTGATTTTGAGTTTCAGTGTTTTAAAATAAAATATCAAACAGAACGAAATTTCAATGTACCATTTGTGATTCAGTAATATGAGAGAATTGGTCAGGGGTCTGAATACATTTGCAAGGCACTGTATATATATATATATATATATATATATAAACCCATTTTATATCACCTTGCTTCATATCATACCCCAATTATTATCACAATTTTTCAAAAACCACTCGCCATGCACTGTAGATTCTTTGAGAAATTACCTCTCTTAATATCATCACACAAACCCGCTTACTGTCACGTTTTGTGCAGCCTGTCAAATACTGCGTGGCTGGGCTTTACTAAGTAACCACAGGATATAATTAATTTCCAACGCAATTAACAACCAATAATCATTGGCTGATAAAATGACATTTTGTGCAGCCTGTCAAATGCTGCATGGGCGGTCTTAAAGGGATACATTTCAGTTACAAAACACCAATGTCATAAAATTTTTCTTCTTAAACATAGTCAGTCTTGCACACAAAAAAACAGTCAGTCTTGCACACAAAAAAACACCAAGTGCAATGCCAAAGCTCTCAGCAGTCGACAATTCATGCCTTTTTGAGATAATGACACAAACAGTTTCGTTCCAGTTAAAGATACAAAATGTATTTGTCCTGTCGTAAACTACATGCATTTGTTTAAATTTAAAGAATGACTAAATGTACAGTATTAAAACACTGCTTATAATGTGCTGTCATATGCAAATGTGAAACCTGGTTCATATCATGACCCGCTTTATATCACAAATTATGATATAAAGTGGGTTCATCTGTGTGTGTGTGTATATATATATATATATATATATATATATATATATATATATATATATATATATATATATATATATACATAAAAATTATATGCTTTTTTGATATGTTGGTCTATTATACAGTACATATTCAAAATGTGTCTTTTAAAACATCTGACAAATATTAAATAAAATACAATGGAGAAACCAAAATTGATTTTGATGATTCTGACAGTTTATTTGGCATATCTATAAACTCGTATTAATGAACAATTTGTGTCAATTGAATAAACTGTTAAGCTATTTATAAGGCAAGTAAAAATTAAAATACTGCAGCCACACAGCCAAAGGCTTGAGGGCTTGAGAGAAGAAACTTCACCTGTACAAAGTAGATGGAATGTTGGTTTTGCTCATTCAGTGTTGCTGAACGGTCATGTCTGCCTGCATGCTAACATGTCCAACCTGTGGTTGAGCTTGGATTGGAATCTTCAATCCGCGATCTCCTGACTCTCAGTCTTTTACTCCACGTCAGCCCTTCCGGTCCAGGTCTTTGTTTCAACCTTGTCTTTAATTAGTAAATCGAACCAGGTCTTAAAGCACTTTTAATGAGACCTGTAGACCTGTGCTTGCACTTGAACAGTGCTCCAGGACTGGAGTTGCCTTACTCTTACTCTAACCGCGTGGTAGCCCTTCACAATATTGTCAAGGCAGGGGGTTCTCATGTAGGACTCAAGACTGATGTTAAAAACCCTTCATTTCTATTATTCAGTTCAGTCAGCAACTGACTGTGTTGCTCAAGGTGAAATTCAAGAGATCAATAAATACAGTTCCAACAAAATGATTGCGATCAATGGATGAAGCTGCAACACTTACAAACCCTAAACAGTGTATATTGAGTGCCTGGGATACAATCCAGGCTTGTAGGGAGTTAGCAGTAAACAAATCATAATTGCATTAATTCCAGTGTGTGTTTATGGCTTTGATTGCCACTCTATCAGCTCTGCAAGGTTTCATTGAAGGCTATAATCTATTTGATCATGCAATAAACAGACAAGCTAAACTTAAACACATCCTGTAAATCTTCTTTTATAAGCACACCATTCATTTTTGCATATGTCTGTTTAACTGCTAACTTAAAATCTCTGCTAATTTGGCTGTAATGAATACTACACAATACAACAGCATTGGATCTAGATTAATGGGGTTTATATTAATGATTTAAAATGTAGAAGATCTTAATTCCATCTTAAAGAGCGTTCATTTTTCGACCCACCACTTCAGATCATTAAAATAAACCCAAATGAGCCTTGGGGTAGACACATTTAGGGTACGTTATACACATATCTAACCATAATGATAGAATAAGGGGTCCATGCAAAAGGCAGGATTTCAAATGCCAAAAGAACAGGCGTGGCTCAGACAGTGAGCCATTGTTGGCATTATCAGTGCAGAGCCCTTTGTACTGTATACCAAGGTTCTGAAAATTAAACGTGTACCGTTCAAACAGTCTGAACCTAAGCAGTCCACAAGCAGTATACAACCAAACATAATGAGAATTGAATGAGCACCAATTTGAGAAGGAAAGCACCCAGGTATTCCAAAAGCACAGCCGGGTCACACTCTGAGCCAATGATAACTCTGTGTTCTCCTCCCGCCTCCAACAACAACAGCACAAAGAGCGCTCAGTCAAGTCAGTTCAAACACGGGCAGGGAGAGAAAATTTAATTAGGGGAGCAAACACAGGAAGCCATTTCTTAATTTACCCAAACACTCCAGCACTGGCATACAAATAATTACTCAGTTACAGTATGTGCATGTACCACCCATTCCACAGGATACAAAGAAACGTGGAAGAACTTTCATCACACTTATCAGAAATCTACATCTAATTTATTTTATCACCCCTTACAGTATCTTCTTCTGTTGTCACAGGGACGATTAAGTACATTTTTCTGTGCTCTGAAGCAACAAAAAGATAGAAATAAGACTATAACTAGGAGCTCTACATGGTGTGGCAAATTTGTTGTTATTCTAGACCCAGAGCTGCCTGTGGTGCTGTCTTCAAAAGTCAAATTCCTACAGTAACAGCCACATGTATTTGTTTATTTAGCAGACGCCTTTATCCAAGGCTACTTACAGAGACTAGGGTGTGTGAACTATGCATCAGCTGCAGAGTCACTTACAACTACGTCTCACCCGAAAGACGGAGCACAAGGAGGTGAAGTGACTTGCTCAGGGTCACACAATGAGTCAGTGGCTGAGGTGGGATTTGAACTGGGGACCTCCTGGTTACAAGCCCTTTTATTTAACCACTGGACCACACAACCTCCTGAGAGCTAACGACAACACATGAGATCAAGTGTTGTCGTTAGCTCTCAGCATTGCAAGAATGGAAAGGTAAAACTTAGTCTAGCAGACTAACTTTTCTGGCATTGCCTTTGTCAGTGTTACACATTATTGGAACTGCAGTAAACATTTTTGCACACAGTGACCTGTTTATGCAGCACTATAGAAAAGAGAAGTAACACAGCTCATAAAACCGTATTTATTTTTTTAGTCCACACACAGGGGCACACAGGCTCTATGCTACAGTAACCAGAGTACACAAGAACACAGTCCCCAAGATAAACCTGTCTTTGAATGAAGCATGTGAATCACAAGGCTGTGCACCAGTTAGAAGTTTAGCTGGGAATGGTTATGAAATGAAGCGATGCTTTTCGTGTTGCATCAGTCTGTCCCTACGGAGCCCTTGTGCTCTGAAGCAATGCACCAAACGCAAGGGGGAAGGACCGTCTGCATTAGTTAGTAATAACAAGGTACTGCACATACTGTAAGGGTCTTTATAATCCAGGGTTGTCTTCCTAGGTGATAAGGAGCTGAAAATGGAGGGAAAACAGAGCACAGCTTTCTTTAAGTTATCTGATGTTCTCTTTCAGAATACAGTGCTCATTATTTATACTGCTGTAGTACGGATCTGTATATTTTGAATGCCTTACAATAGTAATGATATTTGAAAGAGATGGTGCCTTGTGTCCCTATGCCTGACTGTAACCAGTGCTGTTGTCCCTCACCGTTCACAATTTAAATAATACATGGGAAGTTATTTTAGCTTAGCTTAAAGGGGAGGCCATTTTAGCCACAACATGGAGTTTTTTTTGCACACTCCTAACAGGCAGTAGTAGTGGGTGTGGAGGAAGGTGCCACAGCTGCTCCAGCCTCTACAGCAGGCTTCTCTGCTTGGCACTGTGGTTTTAGGAGTGCCACAGAAAGAAGAATAAAACATGCCATTAAATCTCAGTATGTTAATCCAGAACTGATAAGACCTCCCGGAAGCTGTCAGTCCTGATTTAGAGGTCTTATTTGCTGGAACTTCTTCCACTCCGTCGATCACTTCATCACTTTAGCCTCAACTTCTCTCAAAAAGTAGCATTAACGTGGAGACCCCCACCCCCCCAATGATAAGACGGCATAGAAAAATAGATGCCTCCATTCTGCAGTTTTATGTGTTTTCCCATTCAGTTTCTTACTGTACCCTTCCCTGTTATGATTGCTGTGGTTCTTGTAGTCTGTGGTAAGGTGCTTTAAGTTCAGAAGCTGCTCTTCAGTTCAATAAAAATAAGTATATTTACAAGGAACTACATATCACACGGCAATGGGTACATTTCACAGAAATCTGAAAAAAAAAAATTAAAAGAAATACAGCCTTAGTTATGACTTATAAACTCCGGAGATTGTAAAGACACCAGTGCAAGAACTTGATCAGTCCCACTTTTTTGTAACTGATTTGAAGTGCTGTACATTCTGTGATTGTAATAGCAATCAATATGTTTGTTTTTTCTCTGTCTAGGTTTTACACAAATCATACTGAAGTCGCTTCCATACAGAAAGCTACTTGCACCTGTGGCTTTAGTTGCTAACGTGTCTTGAAATAATGTTAGAACAGCCTGGCTGTTGTGTGATTAGGGAATACAGTGTAACAAAAGCATTTTGATGCTAACATCAGATAGAGAGATATTACTTTTTCTAATTATGTATGATATATTTAAGCACACATTGTCTTCTAATTAGCTGGATATTGGGTAAACATGAGTTGGGTTATAAATGGTTGGATATTTGTGGTATTTAATTTTAAAAATACTTTGTTTCCCATCCTTAGAAGCAAGCTGTGGCACCAGCCCTAGTCTGTATCTATAAAAAATATATATTAACAATTATAAAAGAACAACCCTGTACACAGTAGCAAAGTCTTTAATTATATTTCAGCTTACAGTGGCAACGGGGAGCTTCAGTATTGAGAAGGCAAACTCAGAGGGCTACTGCGCCTAAATATATTCTCATAAAAGACAGAAAAATGCTTTTCTCTTTCATTTTGATACCTCAGCATCGCTAGTTTCCAAGTCACATGGGGAAAAAGAAACAAGCAAATAACAGTTTCTTTCTATAACAAAAAAAATAAACTTATACCCCAAAGCAGCACTAACAAAAATATGTAAGGCAGATTTGATACAAAGTGGCTTATCTTTTATTTAATTCCTCTGTACCTTTTTGAAGATTACTTTATTCATTTATATGTTGAATTTTTTCACGACACTTTCTCAAATTGTCCACCCCGCTGTGCTAGCTGAGGGAGGGAAGCAGTCAACCTACTCTACATAGAGGTTTTCATGTCTAGAGCATGCCAGAATACTCACCCCAACCTCAATGTGGTCAGAGCCCTTGTCGTCCTGTTTGTGAAGAACTTCAAAGTAGTAGCGTCTTGCAAAAATGAGGCTGGAAGGTAAGAGAAACACGTCAGAGAGTTTAATTTTCTAAACATTTCCCCTTTACATCCCAATTTCCTGATTGCGGTGTATATTACTTCATACTCAAAGGCAGATAATGTAGTATCTTAGTAGACAGAGAATGTGTCCCTTGTAAAAGTTTATCATAGAAAAAGAATAGTACATTAAACACATGGCAAAGCATTATGAAGCCAAGAGGTATAGTAAAACATAGTAAAAAAGACTAGCAAACCATTGTAAATGCATGGTTTAGCCATGGGACGAAGCATGGGGAAACAGCACAACTACTGCATAAATAACAGATAGACTCCAACACCAACTGACAAGCACTTTCAGTCACCAGACAGAACAGAGACAGAAACAAATCAGCAGGATGACTAATGACTGGCTTCTCTTTACAACTGACAAACTCATTTTGATCAGCTTTGATCCAGCCACACGGTGAAATCACACACAGGGGAGGGGACTTTGTTCCACCATGACACACACCTCGATTATGATATAATATATATCACAGGATACACAATGAATTGTTACACCCCTCAAACAGAGGTGGATAAAGGTTGTTGAATACATGAATTCATATTTCCTCTTACTATATCTCCTTTCTATTTTTAACAATACATGAATTACGCATCATTAATGATCGTACTACCAATCATAAAAAAGGAGTTCATCTGTACAAACGCATGCATCTCAATGCGGGACCTGCATATGGTGTTTATTGTTAACACCTATAAATATATTGTGTCTTTTTTTAGCTAGATTAATCAAACTGTTTTGTGTTTGGAGGCAAACACACACTCACACCCTTATCAAAAACATATCTACAGTATATAATACAAAATTGCTTCACATCTGTTATTCCAGGTTATTGGTCTCCAGCTACAGTTCACACATCATTACTTTTTGCAAAATACCAATAGTAGTAAAGCGGCAGCACTGTGTGGTAATGTCTATTTGACTGCAGGCAGGGAATGCCAGTCCTGAAACTGCTATTTATTAGAAGATCAGACAAAACAGGACTGTGAGGCTTAGCGAATCAACACAACCTGCAGGAGGCTGGTTTAAATTGAGTAATAATAATGGATTACTCTATATTTATTTAACCAGTCGCACCATCTGCAGGATGCAGCCTCGCTTCCCTCTAGCACAGAGATCAGAAGATATCCTGCCAATGTTAGGTCGCACAGTTCTGTAGGAGGTTAAATATCCCATCTCACTCTGTCAAAGTGTCCCGGCCAAATCCTAATACCATAGGAATCCTAATCCTGATATGCTCATGTAGCAGGGCGATTGCCCTGCACGTGTGTATTTAGTGTTGGTATAATTTGTATGGGGAAATGGGTTTATTGTGTATCGTTTTGGAGTTGATTTGTTTGAATGAATTATTGTTTAGATGGGTGCTCGATTGAGACTTGCTGCCTGCTAGGCTTGGTTGAGGGGAAGGGCAGCAAGTGATTGGCTGTGCTGGACCTCAATCAGCAGGTGGGCGGGTCTTGACCGAGTGTCCGTCAGTTTAAAAACATCCGCTCGAGATGGTTCGGGGCGACTGCAACGCCATGCCAGAGGGGAGCGGTGTATACTCGGGAGGAGAGGGTCCGCTCTGCAGGAACGACAGCTACGCAACCCTGAGACTGCAAGCGGTGCTTGTGAAGGCAATGCCCAGCCAAGGCCGTATGAAGCAGCACAAGTCATTGTATGAATACCGGCTCATCGGTAGATTAGTTAGGGGATAGTGATCCCATGTGATGTATAGCGAGGGTTACCTAGTGTAGCCGGTTCCTGGAGTGGGACGCCTCCTTTTAAGGCTAGCGCTCACCCTCTGGGGCACCTTTTATTTGTAGTTTTTGTACTGTGTTTTATTTTGTATTTTTGTACAGCTTGCTGTATGGGTCCTCTCTGCGTTACCATCGCTGGTAACGTCACATGACCATTTTTATTTCGTTTCTGTTTGTGTTAATAAATCCTGCGCGCCTGTGCCGGCGTGTCAACTCCACCCCCCAATGTCTCTCTGTACGTTGTAAACAGCGGCTACCCACGCACGTGACGTAAGACCCTGTCACAGCTCAATAAAGCTCTTCTGTACCCACTTCAATAATTCTGATTGTCTCCAGCGCTGCATATCGCCAGTGTTAATAAGAATCTGTTCTCGCTACCTCTTTAAATAAATGAGGTTATGAGAATGTACCTCCTGTGATATTCTCATATCTCATTTAATTCCAGTAACTATAACAGTGTGAGGGAGATTTAGATTTAATATCCCTACTAACATCCTAGCCACTGAGGTGAAGCCATGTGCTATTCAAAAATCCCATGGTTGCATACAATTGCTCAAAGCAAGTAAAGAAATTAGGAAAGAAAGAAACTGCCGCGTTCATTGTTAAAATCACAAAATAAGAAATGAAACAAGGACTGAGCCAGAGAATGGTAAATGGTGTCATTCATATCAACACAAGCAGCACCCCAAACACTGCACCATGAGCTGATGTACTTGATAAATAATATAAAGTGTTATTAATATCAATCTGGTCACACGCTTCCTTTCGCTAGTACCTGAGCTGCATCCGACGCACAGGCAGGTGCATGGAGCGATCATGTGAGGATCCCTACACTGGGTTTAACGTCACGCTAACTCATCCGCAGCTAATTGTTCTTCAGGTTGTTGCAATAAAGCAGCCCCAGAGTCTCTCTGCGCACCACAACCAGAGACTCAATTACAGCTTTTGTGTTTTTCTTCCTTCTCAATTTCCCATTAGAGTTTTTTCAAAGGAGAGAGCTGAGCAAAGTGGTATAGTTATGTGCCATATTCGTGGGAAGCGCGATATGGCCCAGTCAGCTAACCAGACACCCAAGACTACTGTCTGGGGTGTCATATTGCAGGGGAAGGACAAGGTGAAAACATCTGCCCCTGCCAGACCAAAGAATATCTATACCAGAGGGAGTGAAGTTCTGAACCGAAGTCCAGTCAAAAAGGTGCACTGTGAGAAGAAAACTGTAAGATATAGGATCAGGTGGGGAACTAATACCTGCTGCAAACAAGACGAGAGACTTAAATGTAAAGATTTTGGTAATTTACTCTTTAAATGTACTTTTGCTGTGATAAACAGTATAGCTATGCTCTTCTATTTGTGAAAGGGTAGCGTCAGGGCCCAGGCTGGTTACCCTAAGGAAGCACACTCAGAAACAGGAGGTGTGCAGTATAAGCGCAAGAGCGTTTTATTACATTTGTGAAAGGGTAGCGTCACGGCCCAGGCTGGTTACCCTCAGGAAGCAGACTCAGAAACAGGAGGTGTGCAGTATAAGTGCAAGAGCGTTTTATTACATTTATTAACAAAAACAAAAAAGGGTTAAACAAACAAAGGAACTATACAAACAAAAAGAAACATGCACCCAAGTAACCACTATTCCAGTGCTTTAGCTGTGAGCACACCCTGCTACTCACAGCCTTTACCTCTCTACTACCTTGAGCAAACAAAGGCTTTCTCCTTGCTTTTATACCATGTGGCTGAGACTTGATTGATAATCACTCATTCAAGCAAGACCCAGCCACATTCCACACGTGTATTCAGCAGGGATGGAATTAAATACAATCTGCCAAAGAGTGGAGAAAAAAAATGTAATAACATAAGCACTGTGATACTTTAGCAGCAGTTATATGCTGCTCTCAGAATGAACTAAGTTAAGATACATATGAAAAAATACCACATGAACAAATCAACATGTCTGATGAATCACCACGCAATGCTTGTAGAATTATGAATAAATGCCAGTTACTGTTGATGTGTCCCACTAGTTATTTTAACGACGTGGTAATCTAGACTCTCACATCCTTCATCTTTGTGTAAAACACATCATAAAACCACCACACGGTTGTCAGTTTCTACTTGAGAGAGACCCGGGACTGAATGACAGGTCAGGATTGAGGTACGCTCACTTGAAGAGCTTTGAAGGGACACTGCCATGAGAGCTGCCATCACCGTGCCTGCCAGCGCTATTAACCCTGGTCAACTTTTAAGAGAAAATATTCACTAAATACAAGGTCTTTCCACTTGTATTGTATGTGAGAAAACCTGAAACTGAAGTGTTTACATAATGATGCAGTGCAGTCTATCGGTCTTGTACTGAATGAGTTAAGAGTGTGGGGAATTATCTGCCAGGAGGACTCTTGTTTCTCCGGTTGATCTGCACGTTGTCTATAAATAAATGAGGCTGTTAAAGATCCGGGCCTGGTGTTAATCAATGGAGCGTTAAGCACAGCCCAAGGCCACAATGGCTCTCTCGCATTGCTCTAGTGAGCTCTAGCTGAGGAACCCGCTCCCGGATTTCACTGCTCTAAATACAGAAGGTTACTGAGAAGCTCCCTCTACTCGCCCTTATAGCAGTGAGCTGAATACATGAATCCCAATCACAGACACCGGCCAGGTTATTGTTCCCATCCGATGGTGATGAGATGGAAACATTGGATTTTTTATTTATTTATTGTTTGTTTTTTGGCGAGTGTGAATTTAGTGCTTATGAAAGTGATGGACAATGGCACTGGCTACACGGTTCTGGAAGGCAGGCAGGCACCATGACAAATTCCCTTGAAACTCATCTCACACCTTTACTTATTCAATCCAGCCACTGATTATTATTTTTGGTGGTGGTGTTTCCAGGTAGATTCTCTGGGATCAACTGAATAGACTCCCTTATCTCAAATGGTCTAACAGAGAAATTATTTGGCTGACGTGATATGTTAAGATGAAATGGGCCACACACAGTATGGCCTTGCAAAGAAACGTTTTCACTTACCTCTGTTCAAACAGGAGGCTAATTGGAGTTACAGGTAGAGAATGACCCCTTGACCCTGCACAAAATGTTGTTGTAATTGTTAGGATGCAACCTACATGATGTTTATGTTCTATATGCAATACATTTCATTTTAAATAACTCTAGTATATTCTTATCTCCTTAAAACCTTTTGGAACTGGTCGTTTAAAAAAAAAAAAAAAAAATTCTTAACCTCAAAGTTTCAAAGTAATAAAAAAATGACAGCACTTGTTACACTGTCACATCAGGTACAGGATGTAAGATCCAGAACAGGTTCATTCAAAATGTGGATCCTTATCACTGACCGTGTGCGTCAGTCACACTCGACAGTGATCTCAAACCTCTTGTTGCTCTCAAGATGTCGTTCTCTGCTCTTGAAAAGTACAGGCTTTTATTTTTGAGAGATTCAGACGATAAGCCGGCACGAGGCTAATACATTACCAGCTGGGCTGAATCTCTGTTTTAACTCCATTGTGCAAAATGTCATGCCGAGCGGCACAGAACAGCTGCTGCTAGAGAACCCATACGTGAAGATAAAGCAAATCATACTCAGAGCCTCCTATAGCTCTTTCGGATTGCATTTGGGCATGATACGATACACGGCTGATCACACAGCTATAAAGCAGAGGGGCCACCACCTCAAATGAAAGCAAGGAATAAAAAAGAGAAACTGAAAAGTAACAGCAGATTATGTAAGATGTCTGAATCCACAGCTTTTCTGGAATTTAGAAACACATACAACCCTGACCTCTCGCTTGAAGCAGCTCGTGTGTATGTGTGAAATTCAATTAGAGAGACTGGAGTTCAGTATAGATTGCACACAGAAGGCGGCATTTTTTAAACTGCTCAACAGGTGGCTAGGTGTCTAATGTCACATTTCAATCTGCAACACGAAACCAGTCTGTAAAACACAATCTCGTTCCAATATCAAACTGGGGCTGCAGCCAGTTCCACCTGCAGTGTACAATCGACAATCCAATCACTTGCATGTATCACATTTTTTAAGCATTTCTCCCCAAACCATTGGCAGTGATCAAGATATACATTGGCTTCAAGAGGCTAGCCAAACGAGGCATTTATTTTATTTATTTTGTGTGCAAATCCAGTGGAGATTTTCACTGTCCTTTAAATGGAAATGTGTACTGCCAATCAATTTGTTTTTTAATTAAAGCACATGGAGGTATGGTAATTGATCACTTTGCGCTGAAACATGTGTCTCCTTTATTTCCATTTTCTTTTAATATCACAACATAATTCATTATGTATTTATCTTTCTACCTAAAAAATTATCTTTGATCCGGAATATGAAATTTAAAAATATAAAGATATACGAGCAATCATTCGTGGAAAGAAAAGAACAAAGTTAACTCTTGTTAGCTTTAGTTGTATTCGAACAGTAAAGTTTACAGAGAGAGAGAGAGAGAGAGAGAGAGAGAGAGAGAGAGAGAGAGAGAGGATCACCAGTGATAATTAAGAGATTAAGGGACCATCTCCAAAGAATAATTTGAAAATATATAGCCAAATAATCAATTATTAGCCTATATATAGCAAAAAAAAATCACTGTGATAATCAGAGGTAGTGATATGGATTTAAATGAACAAAACATAACAAACTTAACACCTCTCTAATATCAAGTGTACCTTAATAGCCATTTAAAATAAACAGAACTACTTTGTTATCTGTCTTTTAAAAATATTTTATCACCACTCTGCCTAGGATACCAGTTCTAAAGGGAAATTAGTTGTAGTGGTCTTATCCCTTAGTGGACTATAACTACATTAACTATAGACGTTATTACACATATTTATTAGTGTCCGTATCTCTGAGTGACTGGCACAATAAATCATCACAAGTGAATGTGTTTTTATAAGTCTTCTGTATGCCTCTTTCAAGTGCAGGGTGAAGCAACACATTCCGCAGATTTATAGGTCAACAAATGCCTTTCACCTTCAAATCTCAATTTTCTTTTCTTTCGTCAGTGTCACATTCCAATATCTACAGGGAGCAGTTTTGAGCTGCTAGAATAACAATGACAAAAAAGTAGTCTGCTGTCATGAGGCCATAATAATGCACACTCCACTCTCAGCTCTGACAGTCTGCACCTTATAATGAGCACTACAGCACCCCATCGTCCACAACAAACAAGAGGTTATATCCCGCAGATTATTTGCTGAACTGCTTCTCCGAATGAAGCATTAATTAAACAGGGGATCTATTAAACAAGA